>NC_133743.1:790000-915000 GCF_048934315.1 Petromyzon marinus
CTAAACTCACTCACTCACTAAACTCACTAAACTCACTCACTCACTAAACTCACTAAACTCACTCACTCACTAAACTCACTCACTCACTAAACTCACTCACTAAACTCACTCACTCACTAAACTCACTAAACTCACTAACTAAACTCACTAAACTCACTCACTAACTAAACTCACTAAACTCACTCACTAACTAAACTCACTAAACTCACTAACTTACTAAACTCACTCACTCACTAAACTCACTAACTCACTCACTCACTAAACTCACTCACTCACTAAACTCACTAACTCACTAAACTCACTAACTCACTAAACTCACTCACTCACTAAACTCACTCACTAAACTCACTAAACTCACTCACTAAACTCACTCACTCACTAAACTCACTAACTCACTAAACTCACTCACTCACTAAACTCACTCACTAACTAAACTCACTAACTCACTAAACTCACTAACTCACTCACTAAACTCACTAAACTCACTAACTCACTAAACTCACTAACTCACTAACTAAACTCACTAACTCATTAAACTCACTAAACTCACTCACTCACTAAACTCACTAAACTCACTCACTCACTAAACTCACTAAACTCACTCACTCACTAAACTCACTCACTCACTAAACTCACTCACTAAACTCACTCACTCACTAAACTCACTAAACTCACTAACTAAACTCACTAAACTCACTCACTAACTAAACTCACTAAACTCACTCAGTAACTAAACTCACTAAACTCACTAACTTACTAAACTCACTAACTCACTCACTCACTAAACTCACTAACTCACTAAACTCACTCACTAAACTCACTCACTAAACTCACTCACTAAACTCACTCACTCACTAAACTCACTCACTCACTAAACTCACTAAACTCACTCACTCACTAAACTCACTAAACTCACTCACTAAACTCACTCACTAAACTCACTCACTCACTAAAATCACTCACTCACTAAACTCACTCACTCACTAAACTCACTAAACTCACTCACTAAACTCACTAAACTCACTCACTAAACTCACTCACTCACTAAACTCACTAACTCACTAAACTCACTCACTCACTAAACTCACTCACTAACTAAACTCACTAACTCACTAAACTCACTAACTCACTAAACTCACTCACTAAACTCACTAACTCACTAAACTCACTAACTCACTAACTAAACTCACTAACTCATTAAACTCACTAAACTCACTCACTCACTAAACTCACTAAACTCACTCACTCACTAAACTCACTAAACTCACTAAACTCACTCACTCACTAAACTCACTCACTCACTAAACTCACTCACTAAACTCACTCACTCACTAAACTCACTAACTAAACTCACTAAACTCACTCACTAACTAAACTCACTAAACTCACTCACTAACTAAACTCACTAAACTCACTAACTTACTAAACTCACTCACTCACTAAACTCACTAAACTCACTAACTCACTCACTCACTAAACTCACTAACTCACTAAACTCACTAACTCACTAAACTCACTAACTCACTAAACTCACTCACTAAACTCACTCACTAAACTCACTCACTAAACTCACTCACTCACTAAACTCACTCACTCACTAAACTCACTCACTAAACTCACTCACTCACTAAACTCACTCACTAAACTCACTCACTAAACTCACTCACTAAACTCACTAACTCACTCACTAAACTCACTAACTCACTAAACTCACTAACTCACTAAACTCACTCACTAACTAAACTCACTCACTAACTAAACTCACTAACTAAACTCACTAAACTCACTCACTAACTAAATTCACTAAACTCACTCACTGAACTCACTCACTAACTAAACTCACTCACTAAACTCACTCACTAAACTCACTCACTCACTAAACTCACTAACTCACTAAACTCACTCACTAACTGAACTCACTAAACTCACTCACTAAACTCACTAACTAAACTCACTCACTAAACTCACTCACTCACTAAACTCACTAACTAAACTCCCTAAACGCACTAACTAACTAAACTCACTAAACTCATATTCTTAGTTCTTTCGGTAAAGTCACGTTGTGAGAATTTTTATTGTTTTGTATACTGACTGCAAGGATTCATCTTCTTTGGTTCTTTCGGTAAAGTCACCACCACGTAGAATGAGAATAAAACAATAAATTAATAAAATAACACAAAATTTTCACGACGTTTCGACCACAACACAAGCGGCCTTCATCAGGTGAAGGGACGAGACCGTCTGGAGGACAGCGCTGGAGCAAACACAGCCAAGCTCAGACCGCGACCTTTAAGCTGTATGAGATGAAACAGAGTGCCTTGACAAAGGAATTAGCATAAAAATTAGCATTTAATTGTTAAAGTCAAAGCCTACACATCCACAGAGGCACCTAGTACAAATCAAACAGGAGAATTTAGCATTGAAATAGCTGCGTGATTAGCTTGTGACTGGTCAGAGAAATAGCTATGTTAAAGTCAAAGCCTACACATCCACAGAGGCACCTAGTACAAATCAAACAGGAGAATTTAGCATTGAAATAGCTGAGTGATTAGCTTGTGACTGGTCACAGAAATGGCTATGTTAAAGTCAAAGCCTACACATCCACAGAGGCACCTAGTATAAATCAAACAGGAGAATTTAGCATTGAAATAGCTGAGTGATTAGCTTGTGACTGGTCATAGAAATACAATTGATTAAGAACGGAAATGGTTTAAAACATCTTTCCAATGGTTACTAAGCCAGAATCCATCTTCTCGGTTGAAATTGTCTCTGTGCTTGTATATGTGAATGGCCTCATGAACGAATCTCTCATGGTAGCCGGTTGGTTTGCAAAGAACCTCCGTCTTGGAGAAGTCAATGTCATGTGTATTCATTCATTATATAGTGTAGTGTATACCCAGTTACTGTTAATAGCTCAGCTTATTGAAGAATATATTGAGTACATTTATTATATTGCTGTAATTTAGACTTAGGTTTATTCACAACGGTTTACTATATGATAGTCGAGTGATTACAGCCCCTTTGGCGTCCATGTACTAGGTGCCTCTGTAGATGTGTAGGCTTTGACTTTAGCATAGCTATTTCTATGACCAGTCACAAGCTAATCACTCAGCTATTTCAATGCTAAATTCTCCTGTTTGATTTATACTAGGTGCCTCTGTGGATGTGTAGGCTTTGACTTTAACATAGCCATTTCTGTGACCAGTCACAAGCTAATCACTCAGCTATTTCAATGCTAAATTCTCCTGTTTGATTTGTACCAGGTGCCTCTGTGGATGGGTAGGCTTTGACTTTAACATAGCCATTTCTATGAGCAGTCACAAGCTAATCCCTCAGTTATTTCAATGCTAAATTCTCCTGTTTGATTTGTACTAGGTGCCTCTGTGGATGGGTAGGCTTTGACTTTAACAATTAAATGCTAATTTTTATACTAATTCCTTTGTCAAGGCGCTCTGTTTCATCTCACACAGCTTAAAGGTCGCGGTCTGAGCTTGGCTTTGTTTGCTCCAGCGCTGTCCTCCAGACAGTCTCGTCCCTTCACCTGATGAAGGCCGCTTGTGTTGTGGCCGAAACGTCATGAGAATTGTATTGTTTTATTTTATTAATGTATTATTTTATTCTCATTCTACGTGACTTTACCGAAAGAACCAAAGAAGATCACTCACTAAACTCACTCACTAAACTTAATAACTAAACTCACTAAACTCACTCACTCACTAAACTCACTCACTCACTAAACTCACTCACTCACTAAACTGACTCACTAAACTCACCAAACTCACTCACCAAACTCACTCACTAAACTCACTAAACTCACCCACTCACTAAACTCGCTCACTTAACTCGCCCACTTACTCACCCACTCACTCACCCCCTTGCTCACTCACCGACCCACTCACTCATTCACTGACCCACTCACTCATTCACTGACCCACTCGCTCACTCACTGACACACTCATCCACTCACTCGCTCATTCACTAAACTCGCTCACTAAACTTGCTCACTTAACTCACCCACCCACTCACCCACTCACTCACCCACTCACTCACCCACTTACTCACTCACCGACCCACTCGCTCACTCACTGACCCACTCACTCATTCACTGACCCACTCGCTCACTCACTGACACACTCATCCACTCACTCGCTCACTCACTAAACTCGCTCACTAAACTTGCTCACTTAACTCACCCACCCACTCACCCACTCACTCACCCACTCACTCACCCACTTACTCACTCACCGACCCACTCGCTCACTCACTGACCCACTCGCTCACTCACTGACACACTCATCCACTCACTCCCTCACTCACTAAACTCACTCACTAAACTCACACACCCACTCACCCACTCGCTCATTCACTGACCCACTCGCTCACTCACTGACACTCATCCACTCACCCACCCACCCACTCACCCACCCACTCACCCACTCACCCACTCACTCACTCACCCACCCACCCACCCACTCACCCACCCACCCACCCACTCACCCACCCACCCACCCACTCACCCACCCACCCACCCACTCACCCACCCACCCACCCACTCACCACCCACCCACCCACCCACCCACTCACCCACCCACCCACCCACTCACCCACCCACCCACCCACCCCCGCTCACCGCCGCTCATCCCGCGACCTCTCCATCGGAGGCTTCGGCCTCGAAGAGGCCGAAGCCTCCTCCTCCTCCTCCTCCTCCTCCTCGGATGACGACGAAGACGACGAAGACGACGACGTGGCGGAGGAGGAGGAGGACGATGAGGAAGAGGTGGACGACGACGACGACGAGGAGGAGGTGGAGGAGGTGGAGGAGGTGGAGGGGCGCTTGGTGGTTCCGTGGCCGCTGCTGTCCTTCCCCCCGTCAGCCCCTCCCCTCCTCTTCCTGCGCCCAGCGCGGCGACGCCCCTCCCCCTGCTCCCTCTCACGCTCCCTGCAAGACACGGGGGGGAGGGGAGGGGGGGGGAGGGGGAGGGGAGGGGGAGGGGAGGGGGAGGGGGGGAAAAACGTCGGTCGAACGTCGGTCGGACGTCGGGCATGAGGGAGGGGGCCTCCTCCTTTAGCAGCAGCCAAGCAACTCAAAAGCCGTGTGGGTGAGCGAGTGGGCGGGTGAGTGAGTGGGTGAGCGAGTGGGTGAGTGAGCGAGTGGGTGAGTGAGCGAGTGGGCGGGTGGGTGAGCGAGTGGGTGAGTGAGCGAGTGGGCGAGTCAGTGGGCGAGCGAGTGAATGGGCGAATGAGCGGGTGAGCGAGTGGGTGAGTGAGTGGGTGAGTGAGTGAGTGAGTGGGTGAGCGAGTGAGCGGGTGAGCGAGTGGGTGAGCGAGTGGGTGAGCGAGTGGGTGAGTGAGTGGGCGAGTGGGTGAGCGAGTGGGTGAGTGAGTGGGCGAGTGAGTGAGCGAGTGGGTGAGCGAGTGGGTGAGTGAGTGAGTGGGTGAGCGAGTGGGTGAGCGAGTGGGTGAGCGAGTGGGTGAGTGAGTGGGCGAGTGGGTGAGCGAGTGGGTGAGTGAGTGGGCGAGTGGGTGAGCGAGTGGGTGAGCTAGTGGGCGAGTGAGTGGGTGAGTGGGTGAGCGAGTGGGTGAGCGAGTGAGTGAGCGAGTGGATGAGCGAGTGAGTGGGTGAGTGGGTGCGTGAGCGAGTGGGCGAGTGGGTGGGTGGGTGAGCGAGTGGGTGAGTACCGTGCGACTGCTGCACGTCGTTCTGCAGGTGAGTAGCTGAGGCTGCGTGAATCTCTGAGGGAGTGCTCGGGTCTCCGAGGACTCTTGCGCCTACACAGGCAGAGGAGGCGAGCACACACACACTTATAAATACACACATATATACATACATACACACACATACACACATATACACACACGTACACACACGTACACACACACACACAACAACAACCGCCATTCGCCACTAAGTGGCGGTGACGTCACCACGACGCTTGTGCCAGGCTATGTGCACCCTGAGGCCATGTGAAGTGTCGAACGCCCGCTGGCAGGAGGTCACGGGGCAGACCCAGGTGCCACGGGTCGACTGACTGAGATGACTGGCTGATGCACCACCTGTGCCCCCTACTGTGCCAACCTGCTGTGCTTTAGCCACCCGGCGCTCCGCTCGTTGTTCTGAGCGTCGCTCCTCCGCCCTCCGTTGTTGTTGGAGGGCGACTGCCTCCAACTGACCAGCAGCATCCTTCACGAGCCTCCTCCACAGAGGCCGATCTTGACACGGCTGGTACCGGTCATCGGCAAGTCCACTCAGCTCCACGTCCTCCTGTACCACATCACTCCATCTCTTCTCTAGCCCGTGCCGCGCCCACTTAGCCCCCTCAATCCGGCCGGACAAAAGCTGTTTCGGCATGCGGTGGCTGGGCATGCGGGCTACATGACCCAGCCATCGCAGCCTTCCCCGCCAGAGCTCACCGATGGGACCTTGCCCAGATCTTTCAAAGATTTGTGAGCTCCTCACACAATCCAGTCTGGTTAAACCCAGGATGGATCGTAGGCAGGCCAGCCTAAATGTTTCTAACCGGCGAAGATGTTCCATTAGGGGGGTCCACGTTTCGCAAGCGTAGAGAAGGGAGGGAATGACCGTGGCCGAGAAGACCTGAAGCTTAGTGCGGAGCGACAGACCAGGTAGCTTCCACACAGCGTTACGCAACCGATGAAAAGATATTGCCGCTCGACTGATTCAGAGTGAGACCTCTGCAGTTAAACTGGAGCCAGTCATAAGCACACTGCCCAGGTATGGGAAACTCTCCACTCTCTCCACAATTGCCCCATCACCGATTGGGAGTTGTGGGGGTGGAGTGTCCGATGGTACAAAATACCCAGGCAGGTGCTTAGTTTTGGTGGGGCTGATGGTAAGGCCCCACCTCTTAGTGGCACGCTCCAGTCTCAGCAGCAGCGTCTCCAACTCCTCCTCTGAATGAGCAGCTATTACCAAATCAACATACATAACGTGGTTGAGCAATAGGGAGCCATCCCTTGACCGCACCCGGGCATCGATCAGCCTCCCATTATATCTGTACCATATGGAGATTCCCCCGGTACAGCTATTGAAGGCTTCACGAACTACGTGGTCAAGGTGCACAGGGAATGGCTCCGACTGTCGGCCACGTAGTTTTACCCGGGCCCGCTCACCATCATGAAGGTCCTTAATGATCGTGAGCAGAGGGTCAGGTACTCCAAAAACACGAAGAACAACCCAGAGCCCAGGCCTACTGATGGTATCATAGGCCTTGACCAGGTCAATAAAGCAGAGATGTAGGTCTTGTTGGAATTCCCTACACCTCTGCTGTAGCAGACGGACAGAAAATATGGCATCTGTGCAGGACCGCTCTTTCCTGAAACCGCATTGGGGCTTCGCAAACCTCTCCTCAGCGTGCCTGGCAAGGCGATGTTGAATAATCCTTGCCAGGACCTTTCCAAGGACAGTGAGGAGTGAGATGCCCCTGTAGTTGTTAGAGTCTGTGCGGTCCCCCTTCTTAAAGAGGGGGACCACTAGGGCATCCTTCCAATCCTGCGGAACCCGTTCAGTGATCCAGACTGTTGTTATGATGTCATATAGGGCAGTCTGTGCACAAACGTCACCCTCCCTCAGCATTTCGCTTGGGAGATCATCTCTGCCCGCTGCCTTTCCTGGTCTCAGACTCCGGATCGCCTTCAGTACTTCCTCAACAGATGGTACCTCAGCCAGCCACTCACAGGGGGTGACTTCCAATATTTGATGCACCGCAGCCTCAGCAGGGTCATCCTCACTTTGTGCCACGGTGTTTTCCTGGCTGAGGGATTTTCCCTCCCCCAGGACCTCCCAGAAATGCTCAGCAAATCTGCAAACCTGTTCCTGGGGGTCGGAGAATGGATCACCGTTTTTTCCCCTAATGATGGTAATAGGTGTGGCGCTGCAGGTTACTTTTTTGATGGCGTTAAATAGAGATTTGTGATCACGGGCCACTGAGGCAGACTCCATCTCCTCAGCAACCCGCGACCACCACTCATCCATGCAGCACCTCACGGCTCTCCGAACCTCCGAACGAAGGCTGCGGTAAGCCTCATTTTCTGACGTGGGATTCTGTAGCCGATGACAGTGGGCCTGTCGCTTTTTCTCAACCATCCTGAACACCTCCTCTGTCAGCCAGGGTCTCTGGGGAGGTCTGGACCGCGTACCCAAAGCAGCCATTGCAGCTGCATGAGTCACAGTCCTAAACCTCGCCCATTTACCCTCGACATCAGGAGGAGTCGGGGACAATGCCAATCCCAGCCGCAAGCGATGATGAAATTCTCGCTTGCAACTTTCATCAGAAAACTGAGACCAGGCCACTTTAGGTTGGAATGGGGTCCTGGGTGTACACCCACCACCGGAATGGAAGAATGGCAGGCGCATCTTACAGATGACTAGTCGATGGTCAGAGGGCAGATCAGCTCCACAGTAGGTCCTGGTGTCAAGGACATGGGCTCGCATCCGCTGGTCCATCACTATGTAGTCCAGCAGATGTTCTTGCTTGGACCCGGCATGCATCCATGATGTTGTGTGGATGCGCCGATGCCGGAACAGCGTGTTGGTAATTACAAGCCCATGGGCTGCACAAAAATCTAGCAGCCTCCTACCGTTGTTATTGAGCTGATCTGGCCCATGCCCTCCAATCACTCCAGACCAGGTGCCAGCATCATGACCAACATCGGGGATTGAAGTCACCAAACATGATGACTCTATCCCAAGGTGCCACTTTAGCCAGCACCTGTGACAGGTCATAAAAGGCATCTGACTCATCGGCTTTGGCTGCATCCCTCCACGGATGTTCGTCTTCGGTGGGGGCATAAGACACCACGACCACCATTCCTCGCCTCCAGTTGATGGGAAGGCGAGCCCAAAGTAGCCTGGGGCTTACAGCTTCCCACACCTCACCGCCACGCTCCCACGCCCCCTTCATTCTTTTGTTCAAAAGAAGAGCCACACCCTGTTGTTTGGCAGTCTGCTGCCCAAAACAACCCCCTACCTCCTCGCGGTGCCGGACGGGAAACTCTTGTCGTGGACAGTGCTGTGGAGGGAGGTCCAATTACGATTGGCCCCTCCCCTCATGGCGTCTGTGTCCACCACAGTGGCTAAACGGGGGCTCTGGACGAGTGCGAGGGGCTGGTAACCCCTCCACCTTCAATTAATTACCACTAAACCACGAGTTAAACACACATACACACACACATACACACACACAACAACCGCCATTCGCCACTAAGTGGCAGTGACATCACCACGACCCTTGTGCCAGGCCATGTGCACCTTGAGGCCACGTGAAATGTCGAACGCCCGCTGGCAGGAGGTCACGGGGCAGACCCAGCAGGTGCCACGGGTCGACTGACTGAGATGACTGGCTGATGCACCACCTGTGCCCCCTACTGTGCCAACCTGCTGTGCTTTAGCAGGTTGGCACAGTAGGGGGCACAGCATCGCTCCTCCGCCCTCCGTTGTTGGGCGGAGGAGCGACGCTCACAACATATACATACACACATATAGATGTAGAGGCGTTAACTACGCACTGTTGGGTAACCTGCATTGCCACCAGGGCAGTGCAGCGTTACCTCTGGGTACAACGGTTGGGGTCAGTCGAGGTGAAGTGGATCGTGGCCACGGGGTTGATAGGAACCAATCAGACGGTTCCACGTGGGAATGTGTGATTGGTTCTACCTGGCCACGAACGAGTATAAGAAGGGTGACCCAACAGAGCTAGGGGGGGTTCTCTCCCTACACGAAGACAGAAGCCCGGGCCGAAGCCTAGCCAGGACCCTGGACCAGCCCTTCTGAGGGCTAAGGCTCGGCATACCCAGTGGTCAGGACCCACCGGGCCAGCGGTGGGTCAGATAGCCTCCCCTAGGTCCTAGCCGGAGGACTAGGATAGCGGTAGAAGTGCGAGTCCCGCCAAGCTAGGAGGCTGTACCTCCTTAGGTATCAAGGAGGTTAGCGGTAGGCGTGTGAGTCCCGCCAAGTCCGGAGGCTGTACCTCCTTAGGTATCAAGGAGGTTAGCGGTAGACGTGTGAGTCCCGCCAAGTCCGGAGGCTGTACCTCCTTAGGTATCAAGGAGGTTAGCGGTAGACGTGCGAGTCCCGCCAAGCTAGGAAGTTAGCAAGCTAGGAGGCTGTACCTCCCTAGGGTATCGGGTGAGGGGATCGAATATCCCTCTGTGTGTGTTAAGCATTGTGTAAGGAAATAATACAATACACAGAGTGTGCCTCCTAAGAAGTCTGCTCGTCCTTACAACACTACATATACACACACACACTTAAATACACAAAGACAAAGATCCCCCATATAGCCTGTAACAGACTGTAGGGGCAAGTGCTGTTAGCGAGCACCTATAAATACACACGCACTTATATATATACACACACTTACATGTACAGGAGGGTGTGTTGAGATGTTTAAAAAAGAAATACACCAAACGTAAAGCTTTTTGCAAGGAATTACGTCACTGCATTAACCACAGATTCTTTGCGGTTAATGCAGTGAAAACTAAAAACATGTCGTAGTGTAGCCTGGTCTCAAACAGTCTTACACCAGTCTCCGGTGTGGACCAATCAGTTTCAAAGACAATGCATCATAAACTAACAGAGCATGTTGATTTTGTTTTACTTCCCCCGATATCCGTGGCACCTGCACCAACGTTGCCACTCACTCACTCACAGGGTCTGGCTTCTTCCCCCGATATCCGTGGAACACCAACGTTCCCACTCGCTCACAGGATCTGGCTACTTCCCCCGATATCCGTGGCACCTGCCCCAACCGTGCCACTCACTCACTAACTCACAGGGTCTGGCTACTCCCCCGATATCCATGGCACCTGCACCAACGTTCCCACTCACTCACGGGGTCTGGCTACTCCCCCGATATCCGTGACACAACACCAACGTTGCGCCACTCACTCACGGGATCTGGCTGCTTCCCCCGATATCCGTGACACCTGCACCAACATTCCCACTCACTCATTCACAGGGTCTGGCTTCTTCCCCCGATATCCGTGGCACCTGCCCCAACGTTTCCACTCACTCACTCACTCACAGGGTCTGGCTTCTTCCCCCGATATCCGTGGGACCTGCACCAACCGTGCCACTCACTCACAGGGTCTGGCTACTTCCCCCGATATCCGTGGAACAACACCAACGTTCCCACTCACTCACAGGATCTGGCTACTTCCCCCGATATCCGTGGCACCTGCCCCAACCGTGCCACTCACTCACTAACTCACAGGGTCTGGCTACTCCCCCGATATCCGTGGCACCGCACCAACGTTGCCACTCACTCACAGGGTCTGGCGACTTCCCCCGATATCCGTGACACAACACCAACGTTCCCACTCACTCACTCACAGGATCTGGCTTCTTCCCCCGATATCCGTGGCACTGCACCAACGTTCCCACTCCCTCACAGGGTCTGGGGCTTCTTCACACTCTTTGGTTCTATTCGGTAAAGTCACGTAGGTAAAAAAAATAAAATAACAAAAAAACCACGACGTTTCGGCCACAACACAAGCGGCCTTCATCCGGTGAAGGGACCGGACTGTCCAGAGGACAGCGTTGGAGTGAAGACAGCCAAGCCCAGGTGGCGTCCTCTAAGCTGTGTTGTCGCGGCATCTTTTGAGGAAGGTCAGCGTCTCGATGAGCTTTGACTTCTTGTCCCCTTGTCATTTTATTTTATTTTATTTTTTACCTACGTGACTTTACCGAATAGAACCCAAAGAGTGTGGATCCTTGCAGTCACGAAAGCTTCAAATCTGGCTTCTTCCCCCGATATCCCCCCCCTCGCCGCCCCCAACCTCCAACCCCCTTGCTCGCCCCCACGCCGAAGCGTCCACAACACCACCAACACCACCACCCACACCACCACCACCACCATCACAACTCTCCCTCACTCACGGGGTCTGGCTACTTCCCCCGATATCCATGACACCGCACCAACCTTGCCACTCACTCACTCACAGGGTCTGGCAACTTCCCCCGATATCCGTGGCACCTGCCCCAACGTTTCCACTCACTCACTCACGGGATCTGGCTACTTCCCCCGATATCTGTGACACCGCACCAACATTGCCACTCACTCACTCACTGGGTCTGGCAAATTCCCCCGATATCCGTGGCACCTGCACCAACGTTCCCACTCACTCACAGGGTCTGGCTACTCCCCCGATATCCGTGGCACTGCACCAACGTTTCCACTCCCTCACTCACAGGGTCTGGGGCTTCTTCACACTCTTTGGTTCTATTCGGTAAAGTCACGTAGGTAAAAAAATAAAATAACAAAAAACCACGACGTTTCGGCCACAACACAAGTGGCCTTCATCCGGTGAAGGGACCGGACTGTCCAGAGGACAGCGTTGGAGTGAAGACAGCCAAGCCCAGGTGTGTTGTCACGGCATCTTTTGAGGAAGGTCAGCATCTCGATGAGCTTTGACTTCTTGTCCCGTTGTTATTTTATTTTTTACCTACGTGACTTTACCGAATAGAACCCAAAGAGTGTTGATCCTTGCAGTCACGAAAGCTTCAAATCTGGCTTCTTCCCCCGATATCCCCCCCTCGCCGCCCCCAACCTCCAACCCCCTTGCTCGCCCCCACGCCGAAGCGTCCACAACACCACCACCAACACCACCACCACCACCCACACCACCACCACCACAACTCTCCCTCACCGCTCCGACCAGCGTCCTTCTCACCGCTCCGGCTGGCCCGTGGCAGTCTGAGGAGGAGGAGGAGGAGTCGGGGACCCGGAGCCTCGCTTGTTGCAGCTGTTGCCGCCTCCGCTGCCGCTGCTCCGCCTCCCGCGGTCTCCCCTCTGCCCCCTGCCCTGCTCCCCCAGCCTCTCGCCTTCTCTCTCCTTCGCTCGCTCCCCACGGCTCTCCCCTTCTCTCTCCATCGCTCGCTCCCCACGCCTCTCGCCTTCTCTCTCCTTCGCTCGCTCCCCACGGCTCTCCCCTTCTCTCTCCTTCGCTCGCTCCCCACGGCTCTCCCCTTCTCTCTCCTTCGCTCGCTCCCCACGGCTCTCCCCTTCTCTCTCCTTCGCCCTGTCTCCATCTCTCCCCCCTTCGGCCCTAGCCACTCTCTCCCCGCCCCTGCCCCTCTCTCCTCTCTCCGCTTCCCTCTCGCTGCCCTTCGCCCTCCCTCCATCTCTCCCCTCCCGCTCCCGGGCCCTCTCTCTCTCGCCATCACCCTCCCTGCCCTCGCCTCGATCGCCATCTCGGGACGTTCGCCTATCCACGCGCCTCTCCTCCCTCTCACGTCCGCCCCTCTCCTTCTCCCGGTCTCTCTCCCCAGCTTTGTCTCTCTCCTTCGCTCTCTCTCCATCTCTCTCAGTCTCCCTCTCCCTGCCCTTCTCTCTCTCCCTGCCCTTCTGACTCTCAGTCTCTCTCTCCCTGCCCTTCTCTCTCCCCGTATCACTCTCCCTGCCCTTCTGACTCTCCGTCTCTCTCTCAGTCTCCCTCTCCCTGCCCTTCTCTCTCTCCCTGCCCTTCTGACTCTCAGTCTCTCTCTCCCTGCCCTTCTCTCTCCCCGTATCACTCTCCCTGCCCTTCTGACTCTCAGTCTCTCTCTCAGTCTCCCTCTCCCTGCCCTTCTCTATCTCAGTCTCTCTATCCCTGCCCTTCTGACTCTCAGTCTCTCTCCCCGTATCACTCTCCCTGCCCTTCTCTCTCCCCGTATCACTCTCCCTGCCCTTCTGACTCCCAGTCTCTCTCTCCCTGCCCTTCTCTCTCCCCGTATCACTCTCCCTGCCCTTCTCTCTCCCCGTATCACTCTCCCTGCCCTTCTCTCTCCCCGTATCACTCTCCCTGCCCTTCTGACTCTCAGTCTCTCTATCCCTGCCCTTCTCTCTCCCCGTATCACTCTCCCTGCCCTTCTCTCTCCCCGTATCACTCTCCCTGCCCTTATCACTCTCCCTGCCTTTCTCTATCTCAGTCTCTCTCTCAGTCTCTCTCTCCCTGCCCTTTGCTCTCTCAGTCTCTCTCTCCCTGCCCTTCTCTCTCTCCCTGCCCTTCTCTCTCTCAGTCTCTCTCTCCGTCTCTCTCTCCCTGCCCTTCGCTCTCTCAGTCTCTCTCTCCCTGCCCTTCTCTTTCCCCGTATCACTCTCCCTGCCCTTCTGACTCTCCGTATCTCTACCCCTGCCTCTCTCTATCTCAGTCTCTCTATCCCTGCCCTTCTCTCTCTCCGTCCCTCTCTCCCTGCCCTTCTCTCTCTGCCCATCTCCCTCCTCCTCCTCCCCCCTCTCCCCACCTCTCGCCTCCCTCTCCCCCTCCTTCTCGACCTCCAGACCCTTCGCTCTCTCCCCGTCTCTCCCCTTCTCTCTCTCCCCGTCCCTCCCCTTCTCTCTCTCCCCGTCTCTCCCCTTGGCTCTCTCCCCGTCTCTCCCCTTGGCTCTCTCCCCATCTCTCCCCTTCTCTCTCTCCCCGTCTCTCCCCTTCTCTCTCTCCCCGTCTCTCCCCTTCTCTCTCTCCCCGTCTCTCCCTTTGGCTCTCTCCCCGTCTCTCCCCTTGGCTCTCTCCCCGTCTCTCCCCTTGGCTCTCTCCCCGTCTCTCCCCTTGGCTCTCTCCCCGTCTCTCCCCTTGGCTCTCTCCCCGTCTCTCCCCTTGGCTCTCTCCCCGTCTCTCCCCTTCTCTCTCTCCCCGTCTCTCCCCTTCGCTCTCTCCCCGTCTCTCCCCTTCTCCCGCGGCTTTTTCAGCTTCCGCGTCTTCCTCTTGGCGCTTCCCGACGACGACGACGACGAAGACGACGACGAAGACGACGACGAAGACCCGGAGCCGGACGACCCGGAGCTAGAATCCGACGACGACGAGGAGGAGGAGGAGGAGGAGGAGGAGGAATCCGAAGAGGAGTCCGACGAGGAGTCCGACGAAGAGGAGTCGCCGTCGCTGGAGCGACCGCCCCCGCCCCCGCGCCTTCCCCTCTCCCGCTCCGTCGACGCGACGACCGGGCGGCCGCGACGGCGGCCGCGGCCGCCCTCCGGAGGCTCCGGCCCGGCGGCAGCGGCGGTAGCGGCGGTGGCATCGGCGGTGGCATCGGCGGTGGCATCGGCGGTGGCGGCAGTGGCGGCGGTCTTCCTCCCCGTGGGACTCCTGGGTCCCCGGGGAGAGTTTCGATTCTCCGGCACGGCGGCGGTGGGGAGGTCGGCGATCCGAACCGTCTCCGCGGTGGTGGTGGCGGTGGTGGTGGACGTGCCGGGATCACCGCGCTGGCGCTCCTGCTCCTGGTCACCTCTTCTCTCCACCCTCTTCCTCACGCCTCCTCCTTCCTGCGAGCGGTCTCTCTGTCCGTCCGCGGATCTGTCTCCGCTCCGGTCATCCTCCGTGGATCTGTCTCCGCCACGTCCCTCCGTGGATCTGTCTCTCTGTTTGTCAGTGGATCTGTCTCCGCCACGTCCCTCTGTGGATCTGTCTCCGCCACGTCCCTCCGTGGATCTGTCTCTCTGTTTGTCAGTGGATCTGTCTCCGCTACGTCCCTCCGTGGATCTGTCTCTCTGTTTGTCAGTGGATCTGTCTCCGCTCCGGTCATCCTCCGTGGATCTGTCTCCGCCACGTCCCTCCGTGGATCTGTCTCTCTGTTTGTCAGTGGATCTGTCTCCGCCACGTCCCTCCGTGGATCTGTCTCCGCTACGTCCCTCCGTGGATCTGTCTCTCTGTTTGTCAGTGGATCTGTCTCCGCCACGTCCCTCCGTGGATCTGTCTCTCTGTTTGTCAGTGGATCTGTCTCCGCCACGTCCCTCCGTGGATCTGTCTCTCTGTTTGTCAGTGGATCTGTCTCCGTTACGTCCCTCCGTGGATCTGTCTCCGCCACGTCCCTCCGTGGATCTGTCTCTCTGTTTGTCAGTGGATCTGTCTCCGCCACGTCCCTCCGTGGATCTGTCTCTCTGTTTGTCAGTGGATCTGTCTCCGTTACGTCCCTCCGTGGATCTGTCTCCGCTCCGGTCATCCTCGGCGGATCTGTCTCCGCTACGTCCCTCCGTGGATCTGTCTCCGCCACGTCCCTCCGTGGATCTGTCTCCGCTACGTCCCTCCGTGGATCTGTCTCCGCTACGTCCCTCTGTGGATCTGTCTCTGCTACGTCCCTCCGTGGATCTGTCTCCGCTACGTCCCTCCGCGGATCTGTCTCCGCTACGTCCCTCCGTGGATCTGTCTCCCTGTCCCTCGGTGGATCTGTCTCCGCCACGTCCCTCCGTGGATCTGTCTCTGCCACGTCCCTCCGCGGATCTGTCTCCGCCACGTCCCTCCGCGGATCTGTCTCCGCCACGTCCCTCCGCGGATCTGTCTCCGCTCCGGTCATCCTCGGATCGGCCTCCGCTCCGCCCGCCCACCGAGCCACCGGCGCCTCGGGGTCCCTCCGGCGATTCGCCCCCCAGCTCCGTCCGCTCCTCCGCTCCGTGCCCCCGCCCCTCGGGCCGGGAGCCCGTCGGCCGCTCCCGAGATCCGTCTCTCGGCCCCCCCCGGGATCCGTCCCCCTCCCGAGAGCCCCCCGGAGATTCCGCCCGCCCGGGCTTTGACGCCGGCGCGTCCACCCGCTCCCCCGGGGGCGATTCCCCGCCCCTCCTCCGCCTCCGCCGCCCTTCGGAAGCGTCGGTTGGTTCCGCCGGGGGCTCGTCCGTACGTCTGTCGCCCTCCTGCCTCTCGCCTCTCGGTGCCCCTTCGAGGTCGTCCCTCGGCCTCTCCCGAGCTGTGTCCCCCCTCGGCCCGCCCGCGTAGTTGCCCGTCGCCTTCTCCGGGGAGAGATCCCTCTGCGTCTTGCCCTCTTGGCGTCCGTCCCTCTGTCTCTCCCCAGATCTGTCCCTCTGCCTCTCACCGGACGGCCTGTCCCTCTGTCTCTCTCCAGACGGCCTGTCTGCCCGTCTCTCCCCAGATCTGTCCCTCTGTCTCTCCCCGGACGGCCTGTCCCTCTGTCTCTCCCCAGACCTGTCCCTCTGTCTCCCCCCAGACCTGTCCCTCTGCCTCTCACCAGACGGCCTGTCCCTCCGTCTATCTCCAGATCTGTCCCTCTGCCTCTCCCCAGACTTTTCTCTCTGTCTCTCTCCAGATGGCCCGTCCCTCTGCCTCTCCCCAGATCTGTCCCTCTGCCTCTCCCCAGACGGCCTGTTTGCCCGTCTCTCTCCAGATTTGTCTCTCTGCCTCTCCCCAGACCTGTCCCTCCGTCTCTCTCCAGACGGCCTGTCCCTCTGTCTCTCCCCAGACCTCTCCCTCTGTCTCTCCCCAGACGGCCTATCCCTCTGTCTCTCCCCAGACCTGTCCCTCTGCCTCTCCCCAGACCTGTCCCTCTGCCTCTCCCCAGACGGCCTGTCCCTCTGCCTCTCCCCAGACCTATCCCTCTGCCTCTCCCCAGACGGCCTGTCCCTCCTCCTCCTCCTCCTCCCCGACTCCTCCCGCTCCTCTCCCCGAGTCGCCCTCTCCGCGTCGCCCCCTCGCTTCCCGCCGGGCGACGCCGGCTCCCGCCTCCTCCTCTTCCTCCTCCTCCTCCTCCCCTCCTCCTCGTCGTCGTCCTCCTCCTCCTCTTCGTCGTCTCCGCCACCGTCCGCCCTCTCCCCTCCCGCGCCGCGTCTCCCGACGCCCTCCCGCCCCCCGCGTCCGCCCCTCTCCCGCTCGCCGTTCGCCGCCCTCTCCTCCTCATCCTCCTCATCCTCCTCATCCTCCTCCTCATCCTCCTCCTCGTCCTCCTCCTCGTCCCTCCCTGCCGCGTCTCCGTTCTCGCGTCGCCGCTCCCCGCCGGGCTCGCTCCCCCCGGGGCGGGGGCGGCGGTGGCTGCTGCTGCTGCTGCTGCGGCGGCGTCGTCGGCGAGGATGAGGATGAGGAGGATGAGGAGGATGATGAGGATGAGGATGATGATGAGGAGGATGATGATGAGGAGGCTCCCCCCTCTCCCCGCCGGCCTCCCTCGCCCCGCGGGAGTCTCCGGCGCGAACGTCCCGCTCGGGAATCCTCCCCGGCCACCCCGCCCCACGCTCCCTCCCCCCGCGCTCCGCCCTCCCCGCCTCCTCCGCTCCCCCGTCCCTCTCGTCCCCGGAGGGGGGCCATCCGTGGCGCTCCCAGGGCGGAGATTCGGAGCTCGCCGATTTCTGGAAAGGGGGGGGGTGGTGGGTGGGGTGGTGGGTGGGGTGGTGGGTGGGGTGGTGCGGGAGAGGTGGGGGGTTGTAGTGGGGGGGTAGTAGTGGGGGGTTGTAGTGGGGGGGTTGTAGTGGGGGGGTTGTAGTGGGAGGTTGTAGTGGGGGGTAGTAGTGGGGGGTAGTAGTGGGGGGTAGTAGTGGGGGGTTGTAGTGGGGGGTTGTAGTGGGGGGTTGTAGTGGGGGGTTGTAGTGGGGGGTTGTAATGGGGGGTTGTAGTGGGGGGTTGTAGTGGGGGGTTGTAGTGGAGGGGGGGCCGCGGGCGGGGCGGGAGCGAGTGTTGGCGTGAGGGCGAGTGTGAGCGATAGTGCGAGCGATAGTGCAAGCGAGTGTGAGCGATAGTGCAAGTGTGAGTGATAGTGTGAGCGAACGAGTGCGAGCGATAGTGTGATAGAGCGAGTGCGAGCGATAGTGCAAGCGAGTGAAAGCAACAGCGTGAGTGATAGTGCGAGTGCGAGCGATAGTGTGAGCGTTAGTGCAAGCGAGTGTGAGCGATAGTGTGAGCAAGTGTGAGCAATAGTGTCACTATCGCTCACACTGTCACTCACTCAGTCACTCACTCTGTCACTCACTCTGTCACTCACTGTCACTCACTCTGTCACTCACTCTGTCACTCACTCTGTCACTCACTCTGTCACTCACTCTGTCACTCACACTGTCGCTCACACTGAGTGAGTGAGCGAGCGAGTGACTGCTTTGTTGAGCAAGTGAGTGAGTGAGTGAGCGAGCGAGTGAGCATGTGAGTGAGTGAGTGAGTGAGCGAGTGAGTGACTGCGTTGTCGAGCGAGCGAGTGAACGAGCGAGTGAGCGTGTGAGTGAGTGACTGCGTTGTCGAGTGAGTGAGTGTATGAGTGAGTGAGCGAGTGAGTGACTGCGTTGTCGAGCGAGTGAGCGAGCGAGTGAGTGAGTGACTGCGTTGTCGAGTGAGTGAGTGTATGAGTGAGTGAGCGAGTGACTGCGTTGTCGAGCGAGTGAGCGAGTGAGCGAGCGAGTGAGCGTGTGAGTGAGTGACTGCGTTGTCGAGTGAGTGAGTGTATGAGTGAGTGAGCGAGTGAGTGACTGCGTTGTCGAGCGAGTGAGCGAGCGAGTGAGCGAGTGACTGCGTTGTCGAGCGAGTGAGTGTATGAGTGAGTGAGCGAGTGAGTGACTGCGTTGTCGAGCGAGTGAGCGAGCGAGTGAGCGAGTGACTGCGTTGTCGAGCGAGTGAGTGTAAGAGTGAGTGAGCGAGTGAGTGACTGCGTTGTCGAGCGAGTGCGCGAGTGAGCGAGCGAGTGAGCGTGTGAGCGAGTGTGTGAGTGACTGCGTTGTCGAGCGAGTGCGCGAGTGAGCGAGCGAGTGAGCATGTGAGTGAGTGACTGCGTTGTCGAGTGAGTGAGTGTATGAGTGAGCGAGTGACTAAGTTGTCGTGCGAGTGAGCGAGTGAGCGAGTGAGCGAGCGTGTGAGTGAGTGACTGCGTTGTCGAGTGAGTGTATGAGTGAGTGAGCGAGTGACTGCGTTGTTGAGCGAGCGAGTGAGCGAGCGAGTGAGCATGTGAGTGAGTGACTGCGTTGTCGAGTGAGCGAGTGAGCGAGTGAGTGAGCGAGCGAGTGACTGCGTTGTTGAGCGATCGAGTGTGTGAGTGAGTGGTTGAGCGAGTGAGTGAGCGAGCGAGTGACTGCGTTGTTGAGCGATCGAGTGTGTGAGTGAGTGTGTGAGTGAGTGAGTGAGCGAGCGAGGTTCCTCCGCCGTCTCCTCACCTGCCGCTGCCGCCTCTGCTGCTGCTGTGGGCGTCCCCGCACGTAGGGGTCCTCATAGCTGGGACTGCGAGCGCTGCGGGCCTGGGCGCGTCGAGCAGCCTGCGCGCTAGCCTGCAACGCCCGGCCAGCCGGCCCCGCGGCCGGGCTGGGCGGGCCGGCAGGCGAGGCCTCGGCTTTGGCCTGGCGGCTGCCCTTCTTCTTCTTCTTGGCCGGCGGCGCCCTGCGGGATGGCGGGTGGGTGGGTGAGTGGGTGAGTGGGTGGGTGGGTGGGTGAGTGGGTGGGTGAGTGAGTGGGTGGGTGGGTGAGTGGGTGGGTGAGTGGGTGGGTGAGTGGGTGGGTGGGTGAGTGGGTGGGTGAGTGAGTGGGTGGGTGAGTGGAGGGTGGGTGAGTAGGTGAGTGGGTGGGTGGGTGAGTGTGTGGGTGGGTGAGTGGGTGAGTGGGTGGGTGGATGAGTGGGTGGGTGGGTGAGTGAGTAGGTGGGTGAGTGTGTGAGTGGAGGAGTGGGTGGGTGAGTGGGTGGGTGAGTGGGTGGGTGGGTGGGTGAGTGGGTGGGTGAGTGGGTGGGTGGGTGAGTGGGTGATTGGGTGGGTGGGTGAGTGGGTGGGTGGGTGAGTGGGTGGGTGAGTGGGTGAGTGGGTGGGTGAGTGGGTGGGTGAGTGGGTGAGTGGGTGGGTGAGTGGGTGAGTGGGTGGGTGAGTGAGTGGGTAAGTGGGTGAGTGGAGGAGTGGGTGGGTGAGTGGGTGGGTGAGTGGGTGGGTGGGTGAGTGGGTGGGTGGAGGAGTGGGTGGGTGACTGGGTGAGTGAGTGAGTGTGCGTGTGTCTGTGTGTGTGTCTGTCCGGCAAAACAACCCCCTACCTCCTCGCGGTGCCGGACGGGCAACTCTGTCGTGGACAGTGCTGTGGGGGGAGATCCAATTTTGATTGGCTCCTCCTCTCATGGCATATGTGTCCACCACAGGGGCTAAACGGGGGCTCTGGATGGGTGCGAGGGGCTGGTAACCCCTCCACCTTCAATTAATTACCACGAAACCACGAGTTAAACTGAAATATGTATCTAATAAGCTTGTGCCGGAGGCCCCGGGGGGCCAGGTGTCTATGACGTCTCCTGGCCAAACCCCAATTGGCGGAGCCAGGAGATTGAATACCTACCCTCGGGGCTACTCCAGAAACAACGAAAAGCCATTACGGGTGGCCACGTGGAATGTTCGAACGCTCACTGCGGAGGAGAGGCTGCCACTCCTCTGTCGGGAGCTGGACCGGTACCGCCTGGATCTATGCGGCATTCAGGAGGTCCGGTGGACCGACTCTGGCTCCTGCCACCATGAGGGGTGGACAGTCCTCTAGTCGGGGCAGCAGACTGCCAAACAACAGAGTGTGGCTCTTCTTTTGAACAAAAGAATGAAGGGGGCGTGGGAGCGTGGCGGTGAGGTGTGGGAAGCTGTAAGCCCCAGGCTACTTTGGGCTCGCCTTCCCATCAACCGGAGGCGAGGAATGGTGGTCGTGGTTACTTATGCCCCCACCGAAGATGAACATCCGTGGAGGGATGCAGGCAAAGCCGATGAGTCAGATGCCTTCTATGACCTCCTGTCACAGGTGCTGGCTAAAGTGGCACCTCGGGATAGAGTCATCATGTTGGGTGACTTCAATGCCCGAGTTGGTCATGATACTGGCACCTGGTCTGGAGTGATTGGAGGGCATGGGCCAGATCAGCTCAATAACAACGGTAGGAGGCTGCTAGATTTTTGTGCAGCCCATGGGCTTGTAATTACCAACACGCTGTTCCGGCATCGGCGCATCCACACAACATCATGGATGCATGCCGGGTCCAAGCAAGAACATCTGCTGGACTACATAGTGACGGACCAGCGGATGCGAGCCCATGTCCTTGACACCAGGACCTACCGTGGAGCTGATCTGCCCTATGACCATCGACTAGTCATCTGTAAGATGCGCCTGCCATTCTTCAACTCCGGTGGTGGGTGTACACCCAGGACCCCATTCTGACCTAAACTGGCCTGGTCTCAGTTATCTGATGAAAGTTGCAAGCGAGAATTTCATCATCGCTTGCGGCTGGGATTGGCATCGTTCCCGATTCCTCCTGATGTCGAGGGTAAATGGGCGAGGTTTAGGACTGTGACTCATGCAGCTGCAATGGCTGCTTTGGGTACGCAGTCCAGACCTCCCCAGAGACCCTGGCTGACAGAGGAGGTGTTCAGGATGGTTGAGAAAAAGCGACAGGCCCACTGCCATCGGCTACAGAATCCCACGTCAGAGCATGAGGAGGCTTACCGCAGCCTTCGCTCGGAGGTTCGGAGAGCCGTGAGGCACTGCAAGGATGGGTGGTGGTCGCGGGTTGCTGAGGAGATGGAGTCTGCCTCAGTGGCCAGTGATCACAAATCTCTAAAAAGTAACCTGCAGCGCCACACCTATTACCATCATTAGGGGAAAAAACGGTGATCCAATCTCCGACCCCCAGGAACAGGTTTGCAGATTTGCTGAGCATTTCTGTGATGTCCTGGGGGAGGGAAAATCCCTCAGCCAGGAAAACATCGTGGCACAAAGTTAGGATGACGCTGCTGAGGCTGCGGTGCCTCAAATATTGGAAAAAGTCACACCCTGTGAGTGGCTGGCTGAGGTGCCATCTGTTGAGGAAGTACTGAAGGCGATCTGGAGTCTGAGACCAGGAAAGGCAGCGGGCAGAGATGATCTCCCAAGCGAAATGCTGAGGGAGGGTGGCGTTTGTGCACAGACTGCCCTATATGACATCATAACAACAGTCTGGACCATTGGACGGGTTCCGCAGGATTGGAAGGATGCCCTGGTGGTCCGCACAGACTAACAACTACAGGGGCATCTCACTCCTCAGTGTGCCGGGAAAGGTCCTGGCAAGGATTATTCAGCATCGCCTTGCCAGGCACGCTGAGGAGAGGCTTGCGGAGCCCCAATGCGGTTTCAGGATAGGGCGGTCCTGCACAGATGCCATATTTTCTGTCCGTCTGCTACAGCAGAGGTGTAGGGAATTCCAACAAGACCTACATCTCTGCTTTATTGACCTGGTCAAGGCCTATGATACCATCAGTAGGCCTGGGCTCTGGGTCGTTCTTCGTGCTTTTGGAGTACCTGACCCTCTGCTCACGATCATTAAGGACCTTCATGATGGTGAGCGGGCCCGGGTAAAACTACGTGGCCGGGAGTCAGAGCCATTCCCTGTACACCTTGGGGTGCGACAGGGATGTCCTCTGGCTCCCACATTATTTAACATCTATTTTGACCACGTAGTTCGTGAAGCCTTCAATAGCTGTACCGGGGGAATCTCCATATGGTACAGATATAATGGGAGGCTGATCCATGCCCGGGTGCGGTCAAGGGATGGCTCCCTATTGCTCAACCACGTTATAAATGCCGATGATTTGGTAATAGCTGCTCAGTCAGAGGAGGAGTTGGAGACGCTGCTGCTGAGACTGGAGCGTGCCACTAAGAGGAGGGGCCTTACCATCAGCCCCACCAAAACTAAGCACCTGCCTGGGTATTTTGTACCATCGGACACTCCACCCCCACATCTCCCGATCGGTGATGGGCAGTTGTGGAGAGAGTGGAGAGTTTCCCGTACCTGGGCAGTGTGCTTATGACTGGCTCCAGTTTAACAGCAGAGGTCTCACTCCGAATCAGTCGAGCGGCAATATCTTTTCATCGGTTGCATAACGCTGTGTGGAAGCTACCTGGTCTGTCGCTCCGCACTAAGCTTCAGGTCTTCTCGGCCACGGTTATTCCCTCCCTTCTCTACGCTTGCGAAACGTGGACCCCCCTAATGGAACATCTTCGCCGGTTAGAAACATTTAGGTTGGCCTGCCTACGATCCATCCTGGGTTTAACCAGACTGGATTGTGTGAGGAGCTCACAAATCCTTGAAAGATCTGGGCAAGGTCCCATTGGTGAGCTCCTCCGGCGGGCAAGGCTGCGATGGCTGGGTCATGTAGCCCGCATGCCCAGCCACCGCATGCCGAAACAGCTTTTGTTCGGCCGGATTGAGGGGGCAAAGCGGGCGCGGCACGGGCTAGAGAAGAGATGGAGTGATGTGGTACAGGAGGACGTGGAGCTGAGTGGACTTGCCGATGACTGGTACCAGCGGTGTAAAGATCGGCCTCTGTGGAGGAGGCTCGTGAAGGATGCTACTGGGCAGTTGGAGGCAGTCGCCCTCCAACAACAACGGAGGGCGGAGGAGCGACGCTCACAACAACGAGCGGAGCGCCGGGTGGCTAAAGCACAGCGGGTTGGCACAGTAGGGGGCACAGGTGGTGCATCAGCCAGTCATCTCAGTCAGTCGACCCATGGCACCTGGGTCTGCCCCGTGACCTCCTGCCAGCGGGCGTTCGACACTTCACGTGGCCTCAGGGTGCACATAGCCTGGCACAAGCGTCGTGGTGACGTCACCGCCACTTAGTGGCGAATGGCGGTTGTTGTTGTTGAGTGTCTGTGTGAGACTGTGTGTGTGTGTGTGAGACTGAGTGTGTGTGAGACTGTGTGTGTGTTAGTGTGTGTGTGAGACTGTGTGTGTGTCTATGTGTGTGTGTGTGTGTCTGTGTGTGTATGTGTGTGTCTGTGTGCGTATGTGTGTGTGTCTATGTGTGTATGTGTGTGTGTCTATGTGTCTGTGTATGTGTATGTGTGTGTCTGTGTGCGTGTGTGAACCGGTGGGTGCAGCGGTCAGCGCTACGAAACCCGGCGACCCGAGCTCGATTCCCGCTCACGGCCAAACACCACCACCCGGTGACGCTCATCAGAAACCCCCGCAAACCCGGGCCTCCCCTAGGTCGACTCGGCCTCAAATGAGCCACCCGGCTCGCTATAACAGCGCTTGCCCCAACACTCCGCTCGGGTGACACGTGTGGTGGTGGTGACGGCGGTGGCGGGGATCGAGGGGGCCCCCCTCGCGCACTCGCCTGTCCCGCTCGTCGCCCGAGGCGGGCGCCAGAGGGCGTTTCTTCTTGCGATGCTTCTGCTTCTGTCTCGTCGCCTCCTCGTCGTCGCCGCCATCGTCGTCGTCATCCACCACCACCACCACCTCCTCGACGCGGTCATCGTCATCGTCGTCGTCATCGTGAGAATCGTCGCTCCGAGGCCTTGGCGAACACGGACGGCCCCGCCACCGGACCGGAGGGAAGGGATGGACAGGCTCATTACCACGTAGAGAGCCATAGACTCATCACCACACAGAGAGACCCATAGACTCATCACCACGTAGAGAGCCATAGACTCACCACACATAGAGAGAGCCATAGACTCATCACACATAGAGACCCATAGACTCATCACACATAGAGACCCATAGACTCATCACACATAGAGAGAGCCATAGACTCATCACACACAGAGACCCATAGACTCATCACACAGAGACCCATAGACTCATCACCACGCACAGAGACCCATAGACTCATCACCACACATAGAGAGCCATAGACTCATCACACATAGAGAGAGCCATAGACTCATCACACACAGAGACCCATAGACTCATCACCACACACAGAGACCCATAGACTCATCACCACACAGAGAGCCATAGACTCATCACACACAGAAACCCATAGACTCATCACCACACAGAGACCCATAGACTCATCACACACAGAGAGAGCCATAGACTCATCACACACAGAGAGAGCCATAGACTCATCACACACAGAGAGAGCCATAGACTCATCACACAGAGACCCATAGACTCATCACACATAGAGAGAGCCTTAGACTCATCACACACAGAGAGAGCCATAGACTCATCACCACACAGAGACCCATAGACTCATCACCACACAAAGAGACCCATAGACTCGTCATCACGCAAAGAGAGCCATAGACTCATCACACAGAGACCCATAGACTCATCACACACAGAGACCCATAGACTCATCACCACACAGAGACCCATAGACTCATCACACAGACAGCCATAGACTCATCACCACACACAGAGACCCATAGACTCACCACACACAGAGAGAGCCATAGACTCACCACTACACAGAGACCCATAGACTCATCACACATAGAGAGAGCCATAGACTCATCACACACAGAGAGACCCATAGACTCATCACACACAGAGACCCATAGACTCATCACACATAGAGACCCATAGACTCATCACACAGAGACCCACAGACTCACCACACATAGAGAGAGCCATAGACTCATCACACACAGAGACCCATAGACTCATCACACATAGAGAGAGCCATAGACTCATCACACACAGAGACCCATAGACTCATCACCACACAGAGAGCCATAGACTCATCACACACAGAGACCCATAGACTCATCACACACAGAGAACCATAGACTCATCACCACACACAGAGACCCATAGACTCATCACACAGAGAGAGAGCCATAGACTCATCACACATAGAGAGAGCCATAGACTCATCACCACACAGAGACCCATAGACTCACCACACATAGAGAGAGCCATAGACTCATCGCACACAGAGAGAGCCATAGACTCACCACACACAGAGACCCATAGACTCATCACCACACAGAGACCCATAGACTCATCACCACACAGAGACCCATAGACTCACCACACACAGAGACCCATAGACTCATCACCACACACAGAGACCCATAGACTCATCACCACACACAGAGACCCATAGACTCGCCATCACGCAAAGAGACCCATAGACTCATCACCACGTAGAGAGCCATAGACTCATCACCACACAGAGACCCATAGACTCATCACACATAGAGAGAGCCATAGACTCATCACCACACAGAGACCCATAGACTCATCACCACACACAGAGACCCATAGACTCATCGCACACAGAGAGACCCATAGACTCATCGCACACAGAGAGAGCCATAGACTCATCACACACAGAGACCCATAGACTCATCACACATAGAGACCCATAGACTCATCACACATAGAGAGAGCCATAGACTCATCACACACAGAGACCCATAGACTCGTCATCACGCAAAGAGACCCATAGACTCATCACACATAGAGAGAGCCATAGACTCATCACACACAGAGACCCATAGACTCGTCATCACGCAAAGAGACCCATAGACTCATCATCACGCACAGAGACCCATAGACTCACCACACAAAGAGACCCATAGACTCATCACCACACAGAGACCCATAGACTCATCACACACAGAGACCCATAGACTCACCACACACAGACACCCATAGACTCACCACACACAGAGACCCATAAACTCATCACACATAGAGACCCATAGACTCGTCACCACACACAGAGACCCATAGACTCATCACACACAGAGACCCATAGACTCATCACCACACAGAGACCCATAGACTCACCACACACAGACACCCATAGACTCACCACACACAGAGACCCATAAACTCATCACACATAGAGACCCATAGACTCATCACACATAGAGACCCATAGACTCATCACACAGAGAGAGAGCCATAGACTCATCACACACAGAGACCCATAGACTCATCACCACACAGAGACCCATAGACTCATCACACAGAGATCCATAGACTCACCACACATAGAGAGAGCCATAGACTCATCACACACAGAGACCCATAGACTCATCATCACACACAGAGACCCATAGACTCATCACCACACACAGAGACCCATAGACTCATCACCACACACAGAGACCCATAGACTCGTCATCACGCAAAGAGACCCATAGACTCATCACCACACACAGAGACCCATAGACTCATCACACAGAGACCCATAGACTCATCACCACACACAGAGACCCATAGACTCATCACCACACACAGAGACCCATAGACTCATCACACAGAGACCCATAGACTCATCACACACAGACACCCATATACTCATCACACACAGAGACCCACAGACTCATCACACATAGAGACCCATAGACTCACCACACATAGAGAGAGCCATAGACTCACCACACATAGAGAGAGCCATAGACTCATCACACACAGAGAGAGCCATAGACTCATCACACACAGAGACCCATAGACTCGTCACCACACACAGAGACCCATAGACTCGTCATCACGCAAAGAGACCCATAGACTCATCACACAGAGACCCATAGACCCACCACACATAGAGAGAGCCATAGACTCACCACACATAGAGAGAGCCATAGACTCATCACACACAGAGAGAGCCATAGACTCATCACCACACAGAGACCCATAGACTCACCACCACACACGGAGACCCATAGACTCATCACGCACAGAGACCCATAGACTCATCACCACACACAGAGATCCATAGACTCATCACCACACACAGAGACCCATAGACTCATCACACACAGAGAGAGCCATAGACTCACCACACAGAGAGAGCCATAGACTCATCACACAGAGACCCATAGACTCATCACCACACACAGAGACCCATAGACTCATCACCACACACAGAGACCCATAGTGGGGGGTAGCAGTGCGGTAGCAGTGGGGGGTGGCAGTGGGGGGTTGTAGTGGGGGGTTGTAGTGGGGGGTGGCAGTGGGGGTGGCAGTGGGGGGTTGTAGTGGGAGGTTGTAGTGGGAGGTTGTAGTGGGGGGTAGTAGTGGGGGGTAGTAGTGGGGGGTAGCAGTGGGGGGTAGCAGTGGGGGGTAGTAGTGGGGGGTAGCAGTGGGGGGTTGTAGTGGGGGTTGTAGTGGGGGGTAGTAGTGGGGGTTAGCAGTGGGGGGTAGCAGTGGGGGGTGGCAGTGGGGGGTGGCAGTGAGGGGGAGCAGTGGGGGGTAGCAGTGGGGGGTAGCAGTGGGGGGTGGCAGTGAGGGGTTGTAGTGGGGGGTAGCAGTGGGGGGTTGCAGTGGGGGGTAGCAGTGGGGGTAGCAGTGGGGGGTAGCAGTGGGGGGTGGCAGTGAGGGGTTGTAGTGGGGGGTTGTAGTGGGGGTAGCAGTGGGGGGTTGTAGTGGGGGGTAGTAGTGGGGGGGAGCAGTGGGGGGGTGCTCACCTCTTCTTATTGCGAGATTTCTCTTTCTTCCCTCGCCTGGGGCTATCGGACAGAGAGAGAGAGAGAGTCACACACACACACGTACACACACACACACGTACACACACACGTACACACACACACACACGTACACACACACACACGTACACACACGTACACACACGTACACGTACACACACACGTACACACACGTACACACACACACGTACACACACACGTACACACAGACACGTACACACACACACGTACACACACACACACACGTACACACACACACGTACACACACACACACACGCACACACACGTACACACACGCACACACACGCACACACACGTACGCACACACACGTACGCACACACACACACACACACGTACACACATGTACACACACGTACACACACAACAACAACAACCGCCATTCGCCACTAAGTGGCGGTGACGTCACCACGACGCTTGTGCCAGGCTATGTGCACCCTGAGGCCACGTGAAGTGTCGAACGCCCGCTGGCAGGAGGTCATGGGGCAGACCCAGGTGCCACGGGTCGACTGACTGAGATGACTGAGATGACTGGCTGATGCACCACCTGTGCCCCCTACTGTGCCAACCTGCTGTGCTTTAGCCACCAGGCGCTCCGCTCGTTGTTCTAAGCGTCGCTCCTCCGCCCTCCGTTGTTGTTGGAGGGCGACTGCCTCCAACTGCCCAGTAGCATCCTTCACGAGCCTCCTCCACAGAGGCCGATCTTGACACCGCTGGTACCAGTCATCGGCAAGTCCACTCAGCTCCACGTCCTCCTGTACCACATCACTCCATCTCTTCTCTAGCCCGTGCCGCGCCCGCTTAGCCCCCTAGCCCCTCAATCCGGCCGAACAAAAGCTGTTTCGGCATGCGGTGGCTGGGCATGCGGACTACATGACCCAGCCATCGCAGCCTTGCCCGCCGGAGGAGCTCACCGATGGGACCTTGCCCAGATCTTTCAAGGATTTGTGAGCTCCTCACACAATCCAGTCTGGTTAAACCCAGGATGGATCGTAGGCAGGCCAGCCTAAATGTTTCTAACCGGCGAAGATGTTCCATTAGGGGGGTCCACGTTTCGCAAGCGTAGAGAAGGGAGGGAATGACCGTGGCTGAGAAGACCTGAAGCTTAGTGCGGAGCGACAGACCAGGTAGCTTCCACACAGCGTTACGCAACCGATGAAAAGATATTGCCGCTCGACTGATTCGGAGTGAGACCTCTGCTGTTAAACTGCAGCCAGTCATAAGCACACTGTCCAGGTATGGGAAACGCTCCACTCTCTCCACAACTGCCCCATCACCGATTGGGAGTTGTGGGGGTGGAGTGTCCGATGGTACAAAATACACAGGCAGGTGTTTAATTTTGGTGGGGCTGATGGTAAGGCCCCACCTCTTAGTGGCACGCTCCAGTCTCAGCAGCAGCGTCTCCAACTCCTCCTCTGAATGAGCAGCTATTACCAAATCATCAGCATACATAACATGGTTGAGCAATAGGGAGCCATCCCTTGACCGCACCTGGGCATCGATCAGCCTTCCATTATATCTGTACCATATGGAGATTCCCCCGGTACAACTATTGAAGGCTTCATGAACTACGTGGTCAAAATAAGATGTTAAATAATGTGGGAGCCAGAGGACATCCCTGTCGCACACCAAGGTGTACAGGGAATGGCTCTGACTCCTGGCCACGTAGTTTTACCCGGGCCTGCTCACCATCATGAAGGTCCTTAATGATCGTGAGCAGAGGGTCAGGTACTCCAAAAGCACGAAGAACAACCCAGAGCCCAGGCCTACTGATGGTATCATAGGCTTTGACCAGGTCAATAAAGCAGAGATGTAGGTCTTGTTGGAATTCCCTACACCTCTGCTGTAGCAGACGGATAGAAAATATGGCATCTGTGCAGGACCGCCCTTTTCTGAAACCGCATTGGGGCTCCGCAAGCCTCTCCTCAGCGTGCCTGGCAAGGCGATGTTGAATAATCCTTGCCAGGACCTTTCCCGGCCTCACACTGAGGAGTGAGATGCCCCTGTAGTTGTTACAGTCTGTGCGATCCCCCTTCTTAAAAAGGGGGACCACCAGGGCATCGTTCCAATCCTGCGGAACCCGTCCCGTGGTCCAGACTGTTGTTATGATGTCATATAGGGCAGTCTGTGCACAAATGCCACCCTCCCTCAGCATTTCGCTTGGGAGATCATCTCTACCCGGTGCCTTTCCTGGTCTCAGACTCCGGATCGCCTTCAGTACTTCCTCAACAGATGGCACCTCAGCCAGCCACTCACAGGGGGTAACTTCTTCCAATATTTGAGGCACCGCAGCCTCAGCAGGGTCATCCTCACTTTGTGCCACGATGTTTTCCTGGCTGATGGATTTTCCCTCCCCCAGGACCTCACAGAAATGCGCAGCAAATCTGCAAACCTGTTCCTGGGGGTCGGAGATTGGATCACCGTTTTTTCCCCTAATGATGGTAATAGGTGTGGTGCTGCAGGTTACTTTTTTGATGGAGTTAAATAGAGATTTGTGATCACGGGCCACTGAGGCAGACTCCATCTTCTCAGCAACCCGCGACCACCACCCATCCTTGCAGCGCCTCACGGCTCTCCGAACCTCCAAGCGAAGGCTGCGGTAAGCCTCCTCATTCTCTGACGTAGGATTCTGTAGCCGATGACAGTGGGCCTGTCGCTTTTTCTCAACCATCCTGAACACCTCCTCTGTCAGCCAGGGTCTCTGGGGAGGTCTGGACCACGTACCTAAAGCAGCCATTGCAGCTGCATGAGTCACAGTCCTAAACCTCGCCCATTTACTCTCGACATCAGGAGGAGTCGGGGACGATGCCAATCCCAGCCGCAAGCGAGGATGAAATTCTCGCTTGCAACTTTCATCAGATAACTGAGACCAGGCCACTTTAGGTCGGAATGGGGTCCTGGGTGTACACCCACCACCGGAGTGGAAGAATGGCAGGCGCATCTTACAGATGACTAGTCGATGGTCAGAGGGCAGATCAGCTCCAGGGTAGGTGCTGGTGTCAAGGACATGGGCTCGCATCCGCTGGTCCGTCACTATGTAGTCCAGCAGATGGTCTTGCCTGGACCTGGCATGCATCCATGATGTGTGGATGCGCCGATGCCGGAACAGCGTGTTGGTAATTACAAGCCCATGGGCTGCACAAACATCTAGCAGCCTCCTAACACACAGGTACGCACACACGTAGACACACGTACACACACACGTACACACGCACACACGTACACACGCACACACACACGAACAAACGTACACACGTACACACATGTACACAACAACAACAACCGCCATTCGCCACTAAGTGGCGGTGACGTCACCACGACGCTTGTGCCAGGCTATGTGCACCCTGAGGCCACATGAAGTGTCGAACGCCCGCTGGCAGGAAGTCACGAGGCAGACCCAGGTGCCACGGGTCGACTGACTGAGATGACTGGCTTATGCACCACCTGTGCCCCCTACTGTGCCAACCTGCTGTGCTTTAGCCACCCGGCGCTACGCTCGTTGTTCTGAGCGTCGCTCCTCCGCCCTCCGTTGTTGTTGGAGGGCGACTGCCTCCAACTGCCCAGTAGCATCCTTCACGAGCCTCCTCCACAGAGGCCGATCTTGACACCGCTGGTACCAGTCATCGGCAAGTCCACTCAGCTCCACGTCCTCCTGTACCACATCACTCCATCTCTTCTCTAGCCCATGCCGCGCCCGCTTAGCCCCCTCAATCCGGCCAAACAAAAGCTGTTTCGGCATGCGGTGGCTAGGCATGCGGGCTACATGACCCAGCCATCGCAGCCATGCCTGCCGGAGGAGCTCACCGATGGGACCCTGCCCAGATCTTTCAAGGATTTGTGAGCTCCTCACACAATCCAGTCTGGTTAAACCCAGGATGGATCGTAGGCAGGCCAGCCTAAATGTTTCTAACCGGCTAAGATGTTCCATTAGGGGGGTCCACGTTTCGCAAGCGTAAAGAAGGGAGGGAATGACCGTGGCCGAGAAGACCTGAAGCTTAGTGCGGAGCGACAGACCAGGTAGCTTCCACACAGCGTTATGCAACCGATGAAAAGATATTGCCGCTCGACTGGTTCAGAGTGAGACCTCTGCTATTAAACTGGAGCCGGTCATAAGCACACTGCCCAGGTATGGGAAACTCTCCACTCACTCCACAACTGCCCCATCACCAACTGGGAGTTGTGGGGGTGGAGTGTCCGATGGTACAAAATACCCAGGCAGGTGCTTAGTGTTGGTGGGGCTGATGGTAAGGCCCCATCTCTTAGTGGCACGCTCCAGTCTCAGCAGCAGCGTCTCCAACTCCTCCTCTGAATGAGCAGTTATTACCAAATCATCGGCATACATAACGTGGTTGGGCAATAGGGAGCCATCCCTTGACCGCACCCGGGCATCGATCAGCCTCCCATTATATCTGTACCATATGGAGATTCCCCCGGTACAGCTATTGAAGGATTCCCGAACTACGTGGTCAACAATAGATGTTAAATAATGTGGGAGCCAGAGGACATCCCTGTCGCACCCGAAGGTGTACAGGGAATGGCTCTGACTCCCGGCCACGTAGTTTTACCTGGGCCCGCTCACCATCATGAAGGTCCTTAATGATCGTGAGCAGAGGGTCAGGTACTCCAAAAGCACGAAAAACAACCCAGAGCCCAGGCGTACTGGTATCATAGGCCTTGACCAGGTCGATAAAGCAGAGATGTAGGTCTTGTTGGAATTCCCTACACCTCTGCTGTAGCAGACGGACAGAAAATATGGCATCTGTGCAGGACCGCCCTTTTCTGAAACCGCATTGGGGCTCCGCAAGCCTCTCCTCAGCGTGCCTGGCAAGGCGATGTTGAATAATCCTTGCCAGGACCTTTCCCGGCCTCACACTGAGGAGTGAGATGCCCCTATAGTTGTTACAGTCTGTGCGATCCCCCTTCTTAAAAAGGGGGACCACCAGGGCATCGTTCCAATCCTGCGGAACCCGTCCCGTGGTCCAGACTGTAGTTATGATGTCATATAGGGCAGTCTGTGCACAATCGCCACCCTCCCTCAGCATTTCGCTTGGGCGATCGTCTCTACCCGGTGCCTTTCCTGGTCTCAGACTCTGGATCGCCTTCAGTACTTCCTCAACAGATGGCACCTCAGCCAGCCACTCACAGGGGGTAACTTCTTCCAATATTTGAGGCACCGCAGCCTCAGCAGGGTCATCCTCACTTTGTGCCACGATGTTTTCCTGGCTGATGGATTTTCCCTCCCCCAGGACCTCACAGAAATGCTCAGCAAATCTGCAAACCTGTTCCTGGGGGTCGGAGATTGGATCACCGTTTTTTCCCCTAATTATGGTAATAGGTGTGGCGCTGCTGGTTACTTTTTTGATGGAGTTAAATAGAGATTTGTGATCACGGGCCACTGAGGCAGACTCCATCTCCTCAGCAACCCGCGACCACCACCCATCCTTGCAGCGCCTCACAGCTCTCCGAACCTCCGAGCGAAGGCTGCGGTAAGCCTCCTCATTCTCCGACGTGGGATTCTGTAGCCGATGACAGTGGGCCTGTCGCTTTTTCTCAATCATCCTGAACACCTCCTCTGTCAGCCAGGGTCTCTGGGGAGGTCTGGACCACGTACCCAAAGCAGCCATTGCAGCTGCATGAGTCACAGTCCTAAACCTCGCCCATTTACCCTCGACATCAGGAGGAGTCGGGGACGATGCCAATCCCAGCCGCAAGCGATTGTGAAATTCTCGCTTAAAACTTTCATCAAATAACTGAGACCAGGCCACTTTAGGTTGGAATGGGGTCCTGGGTGTACACCCACCACCGGAGTGGAAGAATGGCAGGCGCATCTTACAGATGACTAGTCGATGGTCAGAGGGCAGACGTGAACACACACACACGTACACACACGTGAACACACACACGCGTACACATGTACACACACGTACGCACAAACACACGTACACACACACACACGTGCACACAAACACGCGCACACACACGCACGTACGTACACACACACACGTACACGCGCACACACACGTACATGCGCACACACACACACACACACGTACACGCGTACACACACACGTGAACACACACACGTACACACACGTACACACACACACACGTGTACACACGTACACACGTACACACACACGTACACACGTGAACACACGTACACACACACACACGTACACGCGTACACACACACGTGAACACAGACACACGCACACACAGAGAGACACCCAACCTGTCGTGTCGCCGTTTCCTGGACCCCTTCTTCCTCTTCCTGTCCCGGCGTGCGGGGGAGTCACCACCAGCCTCAGCGGGACCCCTGAGCACACGAGGGGTGGGGGTGGGGGAAGGCAGAGATGTTGACTACCTCGCCTGGTATACAGGAGGTCGTGGGTTCGATCTCAAGACCCTGGGAGATGTTGACTACCTCGCCTGGTCTACAGGAAGTCGTGGGTTCGATCTCAAGACCCTGGGAGATGTTGACTACCTCGCCTGGTCTACAGGAGGTCGTGGGTTCGATTACCCTGAGAGATGTTGACTACCTCGCCTGGTCTACAGGAGGTCGTGGGTTCAATCTCAAGACCCTGGGAGATGTTGACTACCTCGCCTGGTCTACAGGAGGTCGTGGGTTCCATCCAGACACTGAGAGATGTTGACTACCTCGCTTGGTCTACAGGAGGTCGTGGGTTCGATCCCAACACCCTGGGAGATGTTGACTACCTCGCCTGGTCTACAGGAGGTCGTGGGTTCCATCCAGACACTGAGAGATGTTGACTACCTCGCTTGGTCTACAGGAGGTCGTGGGTTCGATCCCAACACCCTGGGAGATGTTGACTACCTCGCCTGGTCTACAGGAGGTCGTGGGTTCCATCCCGACCCTGGGAGATGTTGACTACCTCGCCTGATCTACAGGAGGTCGTGGGTTCGATTGCCCTGAGAGATGTTGACTACCTCGCCTGGTATACAGGAGGTCCCGTGGGATCGATTACCCTGAGAGATGTTGACCACCTCGCCTGGTCTACAGGAGGTCGTGGGTTCGATCCCGACCCTGAGAGTTGTTGACTACCTCGTCTGATCTACAGCAGGTCGAGGGTTCGATTGCCCTGAGAGATGTTGACTACCTCGCCTGGTATACAGGAGGTCCCGTGGGATCGATTACCCTAAGAGATGTTGACCACCTTGCCTGGTCTACAGGAGGTCGTGGGTTCGATGAGCCTGAGAGATGTTGACTACCTCGCCTGGTCTCCAGGAGGTCGTGGGTTCCATCCCGACCCTGGGAGATGTTGACTACCTCGCCTGGTCTACAGGAGGTCGTGGGTTCGATCACAACCCTGGGAGATGTTGACTACCTCGCCTGGTTTCTGTGGTGTCTCTGTGGTGGTCTCTGTGTGGGTCTCTGTGTGGGTCTCTGTGGGTGTCTCTGTGGTGGTCTCTGTGTGGGTCTCTGTGTGGGTCTCTGTGTGGGTCTCTGTGTGGGTCTCTGTGTGGGTCTCTGTGTGGGTCTCTGTGTGGGTCTCTGTGTGGGTCTCTGTGTGGGTCTCTGTGTGGGTCTCTGTGTGTGGGTCTCTGTGTGTGGGTCTCTGTGTGTGGGTCTCTGTGTGTGGGTCTCTGTGTGTGGGTCTCTGTGTGTGGGTCTCTGTGTGTGGGTCTCTGTGTGTGGGTCTCTGTGTGTGGGTCTCTGTGTGTGGGTCTCTGTGTGTGGGTCTCTGTGTGTGGGTCTCTGTGTGTGTGTCTCTGTGCGTGTCTCTGTGGGGGTCTCTGTGTGGGTCTCTGTGTGGGTCTCTGTGTGGGTCTCTGTGTGGGTCTCTGTGGGTCTCTGTGTGTGGGTCTCTGTGTGTGGGTCTCTGTGTGTGGGTCTCTGTGTGTGGGTCTCTGTGTGTGGGTCTCTGTGTGGGTCTCTGTGTGGGTCTCTGTGTGGGTCTCTGTGTGGGTCTCTGTGTGGGTCTCTGCGTGGGTCTCTGCGTGGGTCTCTGTGTGTGGGTCTCTGCGTGGGTCTCTGTGTGTGTCTCTGTGTGGGTCTCTGTGTGTGTCTCTGTGTGTGTCTCTGTGTGGGTCTCTGTGTGTGTCTCTGTGTGGGTCTCTGTGGGGGTCTCTGTGTGTGTGTCTCTGTGTGGGTCTCTGTGTGTGTCTCTGTGTGTGTCTCTGTGTGGGTCTCTGTGTGTGGGTCTCTGTGTGGGTCTCTGTGTGTGTCTCTGTGTGGGTCTCTGCGTGTGTCTCTGCGTGGGTCTCTGCGTGGGTCTCTGTGTGGGTCTCTGTGTGGGTCTCTGTGTGGGTCTCTGTGTGGGTCTCTGTGTGGGTCTCTGTGTGGGTCTCTGTGTGGGTCTCTGTGTGGGTCTCTGTGTGGGTCTCTGTGTGTGGGTCTCTGCGTGGGTCTCTGCGTGTGTCTCTGCGTGTGTCTCTGCGTGTGTCTCTGCGTGTGTCTCTGCGTGTGTCTCTGCGTGTGTCTCTGCGTGTGTCTCTGTGTGTGGGTCTCTGTGTGGGTCTCTGTGTGGGTCTCTGTGTGGGTCTCTGTGTGTGTCTCTGTGTGTGTCTCTGTGTGGGTCTCTGTGTGGGTCTCTGTGTGGGTCTCTGTGTGGGTCTCTGTGTGGGTCTCTGTGTGGGTCTCTGTGGGGGTCTCTGTGTGTGGGTCTCTGTGTGTGGGTCTCTGTGTGTGGGTCTCTGTGTGGGTCTCTGTGTGGGTCTCTGTGTGGGTCTCTGTGTGGGTCTCTGTGTGGGTCTCTGTGTGGGTCTCTGTGTGGGTCTCTGTGTGTGTCTCTGTGTGTGTCTCTGTGTGGGTCTCTGTGTGTGTCTCTGTGTGTGTCTCTGTGTGGGTCTCTGTGTGTGTCTCTGTGTGGGTCTCTGTGTGGGTCTCTGTGTGGGTCTCTGTGTGGGTCTCTGTGTGGGTCTCTGTGTGTGTCTCTGTGTGTGTCTCTGTGTGTGTCTCTGTGTGTGTGTCTCTGTGTGGGTCTCTGTGTGGGTCTCTGTGTGTGGGTCTCTGTGTGGGTCTCTGTGTGGGTCTCTGTGTGTGTCTCTGTGTGTGTCTCTGTGTGGGTCTCTGTGTGTGTCTCTGTGTGGGTCTCTGTGTGTGTCTCTGTGTGTGTCTCTGTGTGTGTGTCTCTGTGTGTGTCTCTGTGTGGGTCTCTGTGTGTGGGTCTCTGTGTGGGTCTCTGTGTGTGTCTCTGTGTGGGTCTCTGTGTGTGTCTCTGTGTGGGTCTCTGTGTGGGTCTCTGTGTGTGTCTCTGTGTGTGTCTCTGTGCGTGTCTCTGTGTGTGTCTCTGTGTGTGTCTCTGTGTGGGTCTCTGTGTGGGTCTCTGTGGCGAGTGAGGGTGAGCATGAGGGTGAGCGTGGGGTTGAGCGCGAGGGTGAGGGTGAGCGTGAGGGTGAGCGCTCACCGTGACGAGTGTGCAAGTGGTGGTGAGCGTGAGGGTGAGCGTGGTGAGGGTGAGCGTGAGGGTGAGCGTGAGGGCTCACTGTGACGAGTGTGTGAGTGGTGAGTGTGGTGGTGAGTGCTCACCGTGACGAGTGTGTGGTGGTGAGTGTGGTGAGTGTGGTGGTGAGTGGTGAGTACTCACCGTGACGAGTGTGGTGGTCAGTGTGAGTGGTGGTGAGCGTGGTGGTGAGCGTGGTGGTGAGTGGTGAGTGTGAGTGGTGAGTGTGAGTGGTGAGTGTTGGTGAGTACTCACCGTGACAAGTGTGCCGTCTTCTTCTTCCTCTTGGCCCGAGCCGACGGCGACGTCGCTGAGCGGAGCTGTGGGGGGCGCGAAGACTCCACACTGTGGGGGGGAAGGTGGGGGGCAGGTGGGGGGGGGGGGCAGGTGGGGGGGGAAGGTGGGGGGGGAGGGTGGTAGAAACAACGACGGAGGTAAGCAGCACATCCACCTACCCACCAACCGACCCACCCACTCACCCACCCACCCACCAACCCACCCACCCACCGACCCACCCACCCACTCACCCACCCACTGACCCACCCACCGACCCACCAACCCACCCACCCACTCACCCACCCAATCACCCACCCACCGACCCACCAACCCACCCACCCACTCACTCACCCACCCACCCACTCACTCACCCACCCACCGACCCACCCACTCACCCACCCACTCACCCACCCACCGACCCACCCACCCACCCACTGACCCACCCACCCACCCACCGATCCACCCACTCACCCACCCACTCACCCACCCACTGACCCACCAACCCACCCACCAACCCACTCACCCACCCACCCACCGACCCACCCACCCACCGACCCACCCACCCACTCACCCACCCACCCACTCACCCACCCACCGACCCACCCACCCACCGACCCACCCACCCACCGACCCACCCACCCACCGACCCACCCACCCACCGACCCACCCACCCACCGACCCACCCACCCACCGACCCACCCACCCACCGACCCACCCACCCACCGACCCACCCACCCACCGACCCACCGACCCACCGACCCACCCACCCACCGACCCACCCACCCACCGACCCACCCACCCACCGACCCACCCACCCACCGACCCACCCACCGACCCACCCACCCACCCACGCACCCACCCACCCACTCACCCACCCACCCACCCACTCACCCACCCACCCACCGACTCACCCACCCACCGACCCACCCACCCACCCACCGACCCACCCACCCACCCACTCACCCACCCACTCACCCACCCACCCACCCACCCACTCACCCACCCACCCACCCACCGACCCACCCACTCACCCACTCACCCACCGACTCACCCACCCACTCACCCACCCACTCACCCACCCACTCACCCACCCACCAACCCATCCACCCACCCACCAACCCACCCACTCACCCACCCACTCACCCACCCACCGACCCACCAACCCACCCACCGACCCACCAACCCACCCACCGACCCACCAACCCACCCACCGACCCACCAACCCACCCACCGACCCACCAACCCACCCACCGACCCACCAACCCACCCACCGACCCACCAACCCACCCACCGACCCACCAACCCACCCACCGACCCACCAACCCACCCACCGACCCACCAACCCACCCACCGACCCACCAACCCACCCACCGACCCACCAACCCACCCACCGACCCACCAACCCACTCACCCACCCACCGACCCACCCACTCACCCACCCACCCACTCACCCACCCACTCACCCACCCACCGACCCACCCACTGACCCACCAACCCACCCACCCACTCACCCACCCACTCTCCCACCCACCCACTCACTCACCCACCCACCGACCCACCCACTCACCCACCCACCCACTCACCCACCCACTCACCCACCCACTCACCCACCCACCGACCCACCAACCCACCCACCGACCCACCCACTCACCCACCCACTCACCCACCCACCCACTCACCCACCCACTCACCCACCCACCAACCCACTCACCCACCCACTCACCCACCCACCGACCCACCAACCCACCCACCGACCCACCCACTCACCCACCCACTCACCCACCCACTCACCCACCAACCCACCCACCCACCCACCCACTCACCCACCCACCCACTCACCCACCCACCGACCAACCCACCCACCCACCCACTCACTCACCCACCCACTCACCCACCCACCCACTCACCCACCCACCGACCCACCAACCCACCCACCCACCAACCCACCCACCCACTCACCCACCCACCGACCCACCCACCGACCCACCCACCGACCCACTCACCCACCCACTCACCCACCCACCGACCCACCAACCCACCAACCCACCCACCCACCCACCCACCGACCCACCCACCCACCCACCCAACCACCCCACCCACCCACCGACCCCCCCACCCACTCACCAACCCACCGACCCACCCACCCACCGACCCACCCACCCACCAATCCACCCACCCACCCATCGACCCACTCACCGACCCACCAACCCACCGACCCACCCACTCACCCACCTAAACACCCACCCACCCAACCACCCACCGACCGACTCAACCACCCACCCACCGACCCACCCAACCACCCACCGACCCACCCAACCACCCACCGACCCACCCAACCACCCACCGACCCACTCAACCACCCAACCACCCACCCAACCACCCACCCACCGACCCACCCAACCACCCACCGACCCACTCAACCACCCACCCACCAACACAACCACCCACCCACCGACCCACCCACCCACCCACCGACCCCCCCACCCACCCACCGACCCACCCACCCACCGACCCACCCACCCACCGACCCACCCACCCACCGACCCACCCACCCACCGACCCACCCACCCACCGACCCACCCACCGACCCACCCACCGACCCCCCCACCCACCCACCGACCCCCCCACCCACCCACCGACCCACCCACCGACCCACCCACCGACCCACCCACCCCTGCTGCTGCTGCTGACGGTGTTGTGGGTGGAAGGAGCTGCCGTCCACGTAGCCGGCGCTGATGCCAAACGCCTCACGGAGTTTCTCGTTCTTACGCTCCGTCGCCTCCGCAAGCTGGTGAGTCTCCTTGGCTCTGACTCACACACGGGGTGAGAGAGGGGTGGTGAGTCTCACTCACTCACACACACGGGGTGAGAGAGAGGTGGTGAGTCTCCTTGGCTCTGACTCACACACAGGGTGAGGGAGAGGGGTGGTGGTGAGTCTCACTCACACACACGGTGAGGGTGGTGGTGAGTCTCCTTGGCTCTGACTCACACACAGGGTGAGAGAGAGAGGGGCTGGTGAGTCTCCTTGGCTCTGACTCACACACAGGGTGAGAGAGAGAGGGGCTGGTGTGTCTCCTTGGCTCTGACTCACACACACGGTGAGAGAGAGAGGGGCTGGTGAGTCTCCTTGGCTCTGACTCACACACACGGTGAGTGAGAGAGAGTGAGGGCTGGTGCGTCTCCTTGGCTCTGACTCACACACAGGGTGAGAGAGAGGGCTGGTGAGTCTCCTTGGCTCTGACTCACACACACGGTGAGAGAGAGAGAGAGGTGGTGAGTCTCACTCACACACACGGTGAGAGAGGGGTGGTGAGTCTCACTCACACACACGGTGAGAGAGGGGTGGTGAGTCTCCTTGGCTCTGACTCACACGGTGAGAGGGTGGTGGTGAGTCTCACTCACACACACAGTGAGAGGGGTGGTGAGTCTCACTCACACACACAGTGAGAGGGGTGGTGAGTCTCACTCACACACACGGTGAGAGGGGTGGTGAGTCTCACTCACACACACAGTGAGAGGGGTGGTGAGTCTCACTCACACACACAGTGAGAGGGGTGGTGAGTCTCACTCACACACACGGGGAGAGCGAGTGAGTGGGCTGGTGAGTCTCCTTGGCTCTGACTCACACACAGGGTGAGAGAGAGAGAGAGAGGGCTGGTGAGTCTCCTTGGCTCTGACTCACATGGTGAGAGGGGTGGTGAGTCTCACTCACACACACGGTGAGTGAGAGAGAGTGAGGGCTGGTGAGTCTCCTTGGCTCTGACTCACACACACAGTGAGTGAGAGGTGGTGAGTCTCCTGGGCTCTGACTCACACACACGGTGAGAGAGAGAGAGAGAGGGCTGGTGAGTCTCCTTGGCTCTGACTCACACACACAGGGTGAGAGAGGTGGTGAGTCTCACTCACACACACGGTTAGAGAGAGGTGGTGAGTCTCCTTGGCTCTGACTCACACACACAGGGTGAGAGAGGTGGTGAGTCTCACTCACACACACGGTTAGAGAGAGGTGGTGTGTCTCCTTGGCTCTGACTCCCACACAGGGTGAGGGAGAGAGAGGTGGTGAGTCTCCTTGGCTCTGACTCACACACAGGGTGAGGGAGAGAGAGGTGGTGAGTCTCCTTGGCTCTGACTCACACACACGGTGAGGGAGAGAGAGGTGGTGAGTCTCACACACATGGTGAGAGAGAGAGAGAGGTGGTGAGTCTCCTTGGCTCTGACTCACACACACGGTGAGGGAGAGAGAGGGTGGTGGTGAGTCTCCTTGGCTCTGACTCACACACAGGGTGAGAGAGGTGGTGAGTCTCACTCACACACACGGTGAGAGAGAGAGAGAGGTGGTGTGTCTCCTTGGCTCTGACTCACACACACAGTGAGTGAGAGAGGTGGTGAGTCTCCTTGGCTCTGACTCACACACAGGGTGAGGGAGAGAGAGAGGTGGTGAGTCTCACTCACACACACGGTGAGGGAGAGAGAGGTGGTGAGTCTCCTTGGCTCTGACTCACACACACGGTGAGAGAGAGAGAGGGCTGGTGAGTCTCCTTGGCTCTGACTCACACACAGGGTGAGGGAGAGAGGGCTGGTGAGTCTCCTTGGCTCTGACTCACACACACGGGGAGTGAGAGTGGTGGTGAGTCTCCTTGGCTCTGACTCACACACACGGTGAGAGAGAGAGGTGGTGAGTCTCACTCACTCTGACTCACACACACGGTGAGAGAGAGAGGTGGTGAGTCTCACTCACACACACGGTGAGTGAGAGAGAGGGCTGGTGAGTCTCCTTGGCTCTGACTCACACACACGGTGAGAGAGAGGTGGTGAGTCTCACTCACACACACGGTGAGGGGGAGGTGGTGAGTCTCCTTGGCTCTGACTCACACACACGGTGAGAGAGAGAGGTGGTGAGTCTCACTCACACACACGGTGAGAGAGAGGTGGTGAGTCTCCTTGGCTCTGACTCACACACAGGGTGAGAGAGAGAGAGAGAGGGCTGGTTAGTCTCCTTGGCTCTGACTCACACACATGGGGAGAGAGAGAGGGGTGGTGGTGAGTCTCCTTGTCTCTGACTCACACACACGGGGAGAGAGAGAGGGGTGGTGGTGAGTCTCCTTGGCTCTGACTCACACACACGGTGAGAGAGAGAGAGGTGGTGAATCTCCTTGGCTCTGACTCACACACATGGGGAGAGAGAGAGGGGTGGTGGTGAGTCTCCTTGTCTCTGACTCACACACACGGGGAGAGAGAGAGGGGTGGTGGTGAGTCTCCTTGTCTCTGACTCACACACACGGGGAGAGAGAGAGGGGTGGTGGTGAATCTCCTTGGCTCTGACTCACACACACGGAGAGCGAGAGAGGTGGTGAGTCTCCTTGGCTCTGACTCACACACAGGGTGAGAGAGAGGTGGTGAGTCTCCTTGGCTCTGACTCACACACAGGGTGAGGGAGAGAGAGGGCTGGTGAGTCTCCTTGGCTCTGACTCACACACACGGTGAGAGAGGGAGAGAGAGGGCTGGTGAGTCTCCTTGGCTCTGACTCACACACACGGTGAGAGAGGCGGGTGGTGAGTCTCCTTGGCTCTGACTCACACACACGGTGAGAGAGAGAGAGAGGGCTGGTGACTCTCCTTGGCTCTGACTCACACACACGGTGAGAGAGAGGGGTGGTGAGTCTCACACACATGGTGAGAGAGAGAGAGCGGTGGTGAGTCTCCTTGGCTCTGACTCACACACACGGTGAGGGAGAGAGAGGTGGTGAGTCTCACTCACACACACGGTGAGAGAGAGGTGGTGAGTCTCCTTGGCTCTGACTTACACACACGGTGAGAGAGGGAGAGGTGGTGTGTCTCCTTGGCTCTGACTCACACACACGGTGAGAGAGAGAGAGAGGGCTGGTGAGTCTCCTTGGCTCTGACTCACACACACGGTGAGAGAGAGGGGTGGTGAGTCTCACTCACACACACGGTGAGAGAGAGGTGGTGAGTCTCCTTGGCTCTGACTCACACACACGGTGAGAGAGAGGGGTGGTGAGACTCACTCACACACACAGTGAGAGAGAGAGAGAGGTGGTGTGTCTCCTTGGCTCTGACTCACACACATGGGGAGAGAGAGAGAGGTGGTGAGTCTCCTTGGCTCTGACTCACACACACGGTGAGAGAGGTGGTGAGTCTCACTCACACACACGGTGAGAGAGAGGTGGTGTGTCTCCTTGGCTCTGACACACACACACGGTGAGGGAGAGAGAAGTGGTGAGTCTCCTTGGCTCTGACTCACACACACGGTGAGAGAGAGGGGTGGTGAGTCTCACTCACACACACGGTGAGAGAGAGGTGGTGAGTCTCCTTGGCTCTGACTCACACACACGGTGAGAGAGAGGTGGTGAGTCTCCTTGGCTCTGACTCACACACACGGGGAGAGAGGTGGTGAGTCTCACTCACACACACGGTGAGAGAGAGGTGGTGAGTCTCCTTGGCTCTGACTCACACACACGGTGAGAGAGAGGGGTGGCGAGTCTCACACACATGGTGAGAGAGAGAGAGAGGTGGTGAGTCTCCTTGGCTCTGACTCACACACACGGTGAGGGAGAGAGAGGTGGTGAGTCTCACTCACACACACGGTGAGAGAGAGGTGGTGAGTCTCCTTGGCTCTGACTTACACACACGGTGAGAGAGGGAGAGGTGGTGTGTCTCCTTGGCTCTGACTCACACACACGGTGAGAGGGGTGGTGAGTCTCACTCACACACACGGTGAGAGAGAGGTGGTGAGTCTCCTTGGCTCTGACTCACACACACGGTGAGAGAGAGGTGGTGAGTCTCCTTGGCTCTGACTCACACACACGGGGAGAGAGGTGGTGAGTCTCACTCACACACACGGTGAGAGAGAGGTGGTGAGTCTCCTTGGCTCTGACTCACACACACGGTGAGAGAGAGGGGTGGTGAGTCTCACTCACACACACGGTGAGAGAGAGGTGGTGAGTCTCCTTGGCTCTGACTCACACACACGGTGAGAGAGAGGTGGTGAGTCTCACTCACACACACAGTGAGAGAGAGAGAGGGCTGGTGAGTCTCCTTGGCTCTGACACACACACACGGTGAGTGAGAGGTGGTGAGTCTCACTCACACACACAGTGAGAGAGAGAGAGGGCTGGTGAGTCTCCTTGGCTCTGACACACACACACGGTGAGTGAGAGGTGGTGAGTCTCCTTGGCTCTGACTCACACACACGGTGAGAGGGGTGGTGAGTCTCACTCACTCTGACTCACACACACGATGAGAGAGAGGTGGTGAGTCTCCTTGGCTCTGACTCACACACACGGTGAGAGAGAGGTGGTGAGTCTCTTTGGCTCTGACTCACACACACGGGGAGTGAGAGAGAGGGGTGGTGAGTCTACTTGGCTCTGACTCACACACATGGTGAGAGAGAGAGGTGGTGAGTCTCCTTGGCTCTGACTCACACACACGGGGAGAGAGAGAGAGGTGGTGAGTCTCACTCACACACACAGTGAGAGGGGTGGTGAGTCTCACTCACACACACGGTGAGAGGGAGAGAGGTGGTGAGTCTCACTCGCTCTGACTCACACACACGGTGAGAGAGAGAGAGAGAGGTGGTGAGTCTCACTCACACACACGGTGAGAGAGAGGTGGTGAGTTTGACTCACACACACGGTGAGAGAGAGGTGGTGGTGAGTCTCACTCACACACACGGTGAGAGAGAGGTGGTGAGTCAGACTCGCTCCGACTCACACCAACACACACGGGGTGGGGGGGTTAGAGACGAGTTTGTAATTGGCCTACTTCTCCTCCACGGCATTTGCTCGCATCCAGCACAGCATTGCCGTCCGGCACCAACGCGGGAGGGTAGGGAGGTGCTTCTGCCCAGGGCGCCATTGGCATCACCACCATCACCACCATCACCACCATCACCACTACCACCACCACCACCATCACCACCATCACCACCATCACTACTACCACCACCACCACCATCATCACCACCATCACTACTACCACCATCACCACCATCACCATCATCACCATCACTACTACCACCACCACCACCACCATCACCACCATCACCATCACTACTACCACCACCACCACCATCACCACCATCACCATCATCACCACCATCACCACCATCACCACCACCATCACCATCACTACTACCACCACCATCACCATCATCACTACTACCACCATCACCATCACTACCACCACCACCACCATCACCACCATCACCACCATCACTACTACCTCCACCACCACCAACAACACCATCACCACCACCACCATCACTACCACCACCAACACCACCATCACCACCACCATCACTACTACCACCACCACCATCACTACTACCACCACCACCATCACTACTACCACCACCACCATCACTACCACCATCACCATCACTACCACCATCACCAACAACACCACCACCACCACCATCACCAACAACACCACCATCACCACCATCAATCACCACCATCACCATCACTACTACCACCATCACTACTACCAACACCACCACCACCATCACCACCATCACCATCATCACCACCATCACCATCACTACTACCACCACCACCACGATCACTACCACCATCACCATCACTACTACCACCACCACCACGATCACTACCACCACCATCACCATCACTACTACCACCAACACCACCATCACTACTACCACCAACACCACCGCCACCATCGCCGCCACCACCACCATCACTGCCACCACCACCGCCACCATCACCACCACCACCACCATCACCACCACCACCACCATCACCGCCATCACCACCACCATCACCACCACCACCACCATCACCGCCATCACCATCACCACCACCATCACCATCACCGCCATCACCATCACCGCCACCACCATCACCGCCACCACCATCACCGCCACCATCATCACCGCCACCATCATCACCGCCACCATCACCACCACCACCACCATCACCACCACTACCACCACCACCACCATCACCACCACCATCACCACCACCATTATCACCACCACCACCACCGCCACCACCACCAACACCCGCCACCACCACCATCACCACCACTCACATGGGCCGTCCCTGTGCGTCCATCTGGAGTCCGCCTTCCGCCCCCTGCTGCTCCTCCTGCTCCATGAGCAGCTGCCGGTAGCTGCTCACCTTCTCACGAGTCTCAGCAGCGTCCACCCTGAGGTGAGCGGCACAGAGAGAGAGACAGAGTGGGTGGTGAGTGGGTGGTGAGTGGGTGGTGAGTGGGGTGAGCGGCACAGAGAGAGAGAGAGAGTGGGTGGTGAGTGGGTGGTGAGTGGGTGGTGAGTGGGTGGTGAGTGGGGGAGTGAGTGGGTGGTGAGTGGGAGAGTGAATGAGTGGTGAGCGGCACAGAGAGAGAGAGTGGGTGGTGAGTGGGTGAGTGAATGAGTGGTGAGCGGGGGAGTGAGTGGGGTGAGGGTGAGCGAGTGAGGGTGAGCGGGTGAGGGTGAGCGGGTGAGGGGGTGAGGGTGAGTGGGTGAGGGTGAGTGGGTGAGGGTGAGTGGGTGAGGGTGAGTGTGGTGAGGGTGAGTGGGTGAGGGTGAGTGTGGTGAGGGTGAGTGTGGTGAGGGTGAGTGGGTGAGGGTGAGTGGGTGAGGGTGAGTGTGGTGAGGGTGAGTGTGGTGAGGGTGAGTGTGGTGAGGGTGAGTGGGTGAGGGTGAGTGCTACATACTCATGGAGAGAACTCCCCCCAACTCACGATCCCCTCCCACCCCACTCACCCCCCTCCACTCACCCCCCTCCACTCACCCCCCTCCACTCACCCCCCTCCACTCACCCCCCTCCACTCACCCCCCTCCACTCACCCCCCTCCACTCACCCCCCTCCACTCACCCCCCTCCACTCACCCCCCTCCACTCACCCCCCTCCACTCACCCCCCTCCACTCACCCCCCTCCACTCACCCCACCCCACTCACCCCCCTCCACTCACCCCCCTCCACTCACCCCCCTCCACTCACCCCCCTCCACTCACCCCCCTCCCCTCACCCCCCTCCACTCACCCCCCTCCACTCACCCCCCTCCACTCACCCCCCTCCACTCACCCCCCTCCACTCACCCCCCTCCACTCACCCCCCTCCACTCACCCCCCTCCACTCACCCCCCTCCACTCACCCCCCTCCACTCACCCCCCTCCACTCACCCCCCTCCACTCACCCCCCTCCACTCACCCCCCTCCACTCACCCCCCTCCACTCACCCCCCTCCACTCACCCCCCTCCACTCACCCCACTCCACTCACCCCACTCCACTCACCCCCCTCCACTCACCCCCCTCCACTCACCCCCCTCCACTCACCCCCCTCCACTCACCCCCCTCCACTCACCCCCCTCCACTCACCCCCCTCCACTCACCCCCCTCCACTCACCCCACTCCACTCACCCCCCTCCACTCACCCCCCTCCACTCACCCCACTCCACTCACCCCACTCCACTCACCCCCCTCCACTCACCCCCCTCCACTCACCCCCCTCCACTCACCCCCCTCCCCTCACCCCCCTCCACTCACCCCCCTCCACTCACCCCCCTCCACTCACCCCACTCCACTCACCCCACTCCACTCACCCCCCTCCACTCACCCCACTCGCCCCATTCACCACCACCAAACTCACCCCAGCTCGTTATAATAATAGGGTTTTTCCCCTTTTTGTCTGGCAACAATGAAACCTTTCCGCAAGGATTCATGTTGTCTGCATTAACCACAATAGCTGCAGTACAAAATACAAACAAAAAAAACATTAAATTTTGATTTAAAGCTTTCGTGACTGCAGTAATTCATATTCTTAGTTTTTTCGGTAAAGTCACGTTGAAGAGAAACATATATAAAAAAAATATATTTTATTATTTATATTTTATTATTTTGCTGTTTCTCTTCAACGTGACTTTACCGAAAAAACTAAGAATAAAAAAAACATTACTATGATAATATATGATGCATTGTCCTTGAAGCTGATTGGTCCACACCAAGGGACGACTCACGCCACACTCACCCCCACACTCACCCCCACACTCGCCCCGTCACTTGCCCCCACAGTCACCCCACACTCACCACCACACTCACACCCCCACACTCACCACCACACTCACCACCACACTCACACCCCCACACTCACCACCACACTCACCACCACACTCACCCCCACGCTCACCACCACACTCACCACCACGCTCACCATCACACTCACCACCACACTCACACCCCAACACTCACCACTCACCCCCACGCTCACCACCCCACTCACCACCACGCTCACCACCACACTCACCACCACGCTCACCACCACGCTCACCACCACACTCACCACCACACTCGCCCCCACACTCACCACCACACTCACACCACACTCACACCACACTCACCCCACACTCACCACCACACTCACCACCACACTCACACCTCACCACCCCACGCTCGCCACCACACTCACCACCACACTCACACCACACTCACCCCACACTCACCACCACACTCACCACCACACTCACACCTCACCACCACGCTCACCACCACACTCACACCTCACCACCACGCTCGCCACCAACGCTCGCCACCACGCTCACACCCCACACACACCACCACGCTCGCCACCACACTCACCACTCACCACCACACTCACCACCCCCATGCTCGCCACCACCCACCCAACTCTCACCCCCACACTCACCACCACCCACACTCACCACCCCCCCCACGCTCGCCACCACCCACCCAACTCTCACCACCACACTCACCACCCACACTCACCACCCACACTCACCACCACCCACACTCACCACCCCCCCACGCTCGCCACCACCCACCCAACTCTCACCACCACACTCACCACACCCACACACTCACCACCACCCACACTCACCACCCCCCCCACGCTCGCCACCACCCACCACACTCTCACCACCACACTCACCACACCCACACACTCACCACCCACCCACACTCACCACCACCACCCCCCACGCTCGCCACCGCCCACCCAACTCTCACCCCAGCTCCTCCAGGCTCTCCTGCAGTTTCACGCACTCCAGCTCCACCCTCCGCTTCCGCTCGTGCTGGAGGATCTCCGCGTTTGGCTTCCGCGTCGGGCCTCCACCGCCTCCACCGCCTCCTCCACCGCCTCCGCCGCCTCCCTCCTCCGACTTGTAGTCCACTCGTTCCTTGCGGTGCCGCACCAGTGACAGGTTGCGCTGGACGTAGCCGTTGGTGCCGCTGCCCCGCGGGGTGGGCAGCCCGATGCCGTTGTACATGGCGGGCGCTGTCGCGGGCTGTTGTTGTTGTTGCTGTTGCTGTTGTTGCGGCGGCTGTTGTTGTTGTTGCGGCTGTTGTTGTTGTTGTGGTGGCGGCGGTGGTTGCGGTTGTGGTTGTACCACCGCAGCCGGTGGCTCGTCTGGTGTTGTTGTTGTTGTTGTTGTCGCGGCTGCTGTTGTTGTTGCGGCTGTTGTTGTTGCGGCTGTTGTTGTTGTTGTTGTTGTGGTGGCGGCGGTGGTTGCGGTTGTGGTTGTACCACCGCAGCCGGTGGCTCGTCTGGTGTTGTTGTTGTTTGTTGTTGTTGTCGCGGCTGCTGTGGGTAGGGTAAGGTGCGGGACGGGGGCGGAGGGGAACAGACGGTAAAGATTTCATGGTACCGGCGGCGGCGGTGGTGGACTTGCCGATGACCGGGCCTCTGCGGAGGAGGAGGAGGTTCGCCGAGGACGCCGCTACTGGGCTGGTGCCAGGCTAGGTGCACCGTGTGGGCAGCTGGGAGGCAGTCGCCCCACCGGCAACAACAAGGAGCGACGGCTCACAACGACAGAGCCGAGCGCCGGGCGGACAAAACGCAGCGAGTCGGCACGGTCGGGGTCACAGGTGGTGCACCTAGCCTGGCACGGCAGGGGTCACAGGTGGTGCACCTAGCCTGGCACGGTCGGGGTCACAGGTGGTGCACCTCGCCTGGCACGGCAGGGGTCACAAGTGGTGGTGCATCGACCGCTCATCTCAGTCAGTCGACTCGTGGCACCTGCTGGGTCTGCCCCGTGACCTCCTCCTCCTACACCTCTGTGGGTCTCGAGGAGTATGGGTCTCTGTGGGTCTCTGTGGGTCTCTGTGGATCTCTATGGGTCTCTGTGGGTCTCTGTGGGTCTCTGTGGGTCTCTATGAGTGTGGGTCTCTATGGGTCTCTACGAGTATGGATCTGTCTATGGGTCTCTTGAGTGTGGATCTATGAGCCTCTATGAGTCTGTATGAGTCTGTATAAGTATGGTCTCTATGAGTATGGGTCTCTATGGGTCTCTATGAGTATGGGTTTCTATGGGTCTCTATGAGTATGGGTCTCTATGGGTCTCTGCGGATCTCTATGAGTGTGGGTCTCTATGGGTCTCTATGAGTATGGATCTGTCGGTGGGTCTATGAGTGTGGATCTGTCTATGAGTCTCTTGAGTCAGTATGAGTCTGTATGAGTATGGTCTCTATGAGTGTGGGTCTCTATGGGTCTCTACGAGTATGGATCTATGGGTCTCTTGAGTGTGGATCTATGAGTCTCTATGAGTCTGTATGAGTATGGTCTCTATGAGTATGGGTCTCTATGGGTCTCTGAGTATGGATGTGTCGATGTGTCTATGAGTGTGGATCTGTCTATGAGTCTCTTGAGTCTGTATGAGTATGGGCCTCTCTGGGTCTCTATGAGTATGGGTCTCTATGGGTCTCTGCGGATCTCTATGAGTGTGGGTCTCTATGGGTCTCTACAAGTATGGATCTGTCTATGGGTCTCTGTGGGTCTCTTGAGTGTGGATCTATGAGTCTCTATGAGTCTGTATGAGTATGGTCTCTATGAGTATGGGTCTCTATGGGTCTCTACGAGTATGGATCTGTCGGTGGGTCTATGAGTGTGGATCTGTCTATGAGTCTCTTGAGTCAGTATGAGTCTGTATGAGTATGGTCTCTATGAGTGTGGGTCTCTATGGGTCTCTACGAGTATGGATCTATGGGTCTCTGTGGGTCTCCACGAGTGTGGATCTGTCTACGAGTTTCTATGAGTCTTAGTATGGATCGCTGTGGGTTTCTGTGGTTTTGTATGGGTCTTTATAATGATGGGCCTCTGTGGGTCTATGAGTATCTCTGGGTCTGTATATGGGTGTTAATGGGTCTGAATGAGTGTGGGTCTCTTTGTGTGGGTCTCTGTGTGCGTGTCTCTGTGTGCGTGTCTCTGTGTGCGTGTCTCTGTGTGCGTGTCTCTGTGTGCGTGTCTCTGTGTGCGTGTCTGTGTGCGTGTCTCTGTGTGCGTGTCTCTGTGTGCGTGTCTCTGTGTGCGTGTCTCTGTGTGCGTGTCTCTGTGTGCGTGTCTCTGTGTGCGTGTCTCTGTGTGCGTGTCTCTGTGTGCGTGTCTCTGTGTGCGTGTCTCTGTGTGCGTGTCTCTGTGTGCGTGTCTCTGTGTGCGTGTCTCTGTGTGCGTGTCTCTGTGTGCGTGTCTCTGTGTGCGTGTCTCTGTGTGCGTGTCTCTGTGTGCGTGTCTCTGTGTGCGTGTCTCTGTGTGCGTGTCTCTGTGTGCGTGTCTCTGTGTGCGTGTCTCTGTGTGCGTGTCTCTGTGTGCGTGTCTCTGTGTGCGTGTCTCTGTGTGCGTGTCTCTGTGTGCGTGTCTCTGTGTGCGTGTCTCTGTGTGCGTGTCTCTGTGTGCGTGTCTCTGTGTGCGTGTCTCTGTGTGCGTGTCTCTGTGTGCGTGTCTCTGTGTGCGTGTCTCTGTGTGCGTGTCTCTGTGTGCGTGTCTCTGTGTGCGTGTCTCTGTGTGCGTGTCTCTGTGTGCGTGTCTCTGTGTGCGTGTCTCTGTGTGCGTGTCTCTGTGTGCGTGTCTCTGTGTGCGTGTCTCTGTGTGCGTGTCTCTGTGTGCGTGTCTCTGTGTGCGTGTCTCTGTGTGCGTGTCTCTGTGTGCGTGTCTCTGTGTGCGTGTCTCTGTGTGCGTGTCTCTGTGTGCGTGTCTCTGTGTGCGTGTCTCTGTGTGCGTGTCTCTGTGTGCGTGTCTCTGTGTGCGTGTCTCTGTGTGCGTGTCTCTGTGTGCGTGTCTCTGTGTGCGTGTCTCTGTGTGCGTGTCTCTGTGTGCGGGTCTCTGTGTGAGGGTCTCTGTGTGGGTCTCTGTGTGGGTCTCTGTGTGTGTCTCTGTATGGGTATCTGTGTGTGTCTCTGTGGGTCTCTGTGGCGTCTCTGTGTGTCTGTGAGTCTCTGTGTGTGTCTCTGTGTGTCTGTGTGAGTCTCTGTGTGTGTCTCTGTGTGAATCTCTGCGGTGTCTGTGGTGTCTCTGTGTCTCTGGGTCTCTGTGTGTCTCTGGGTCTCTGTGTGTCTCTGTGTGTCTCTGCGTGAATCTGTGTCTCTGTGTGTGTCTCTGTGTGGGTCTCTGTGTGTGTCTCTGTGTGTGTCTCTGTGTGTGTCTCTGTGTGAGTCTCTGTGTGTCTCTGTGTGTGTCTCTGTGTGTGTGTCTCTGTGTGTGTCTCTGTGTGTGTCTCTGTGTGGGTCTCTGTGTGGGTCTCTGTGTGGGTCTCTGTGTGGGTCTCTGTGTGTGTCTCTGTGTGTGTCTCTGTGTGTGTGTCTCTGTGTGTGTGTCTCTGTGTGGGTCTCTGTGTGTGTCTCTGTGTGAGTCTCTGTGTGAGTCTCTGCGTGTGCCTCTGTGTGGGTCTGTGTCTCTGTGTCTCTGTGGTGTCTCTGTGTGTCTCTGTGTGTGTCTCTGTGTGTGTCTCTGTGTGGGTCTCTGTGTGGGTCTCTGTGTGGGTCTCTGTGTGTGTCTCTGTGTGTCTCTGTGTGGGTCTCTGTGTGGGTCTCTGTGTGTGTGTCTCTGTGTCTCTGTGTGTCTGTGTGTCTCTGTGTGGGTCTCTGTGTGTCTCTGTGGTGTCTCAATGTGTCTCTGTGTGGGTCTCTGTGTGTGTCTCTGTGTGTGTCTCTGTGTGGGTCTCTGTGTGTCTCTGTGTGTGTCTCTGTGTGTGTCTCTGTGTGGGTCTCTGTGTGGGTCTCTGTGTGGGTCTCTGTGTGTGTGTCTCTGTGTCTCTGTGTGTCTCTGTGTGGGTCTCTGTGTGTCTCTGTGGTGTCTCTGTGGTGTCTCAATGTGTCTCTGTGTGAATCTCTGTGGTGTCTCCGTGTCTCTGTGTGTGAATCCCTCTCTGTGTCTCTGTGTGAATCTCTGTGGTGTCGATATCCAGGTCGCTTCTGGAAATAAAAAAAAATACAACCCGGAGTGTTTGTAGATTTCAGCTCTGTGGTGGCGTTGGTCCCTTCACGCCTGACCACAGACCAACAAAACACCCCCCCCCCCCAAACTCCTTAGTAGTTCTCGCTGCTGCTGCCGCCGCTGCTGCTGTTGTTGTTCAATTAAGTTTAGAGCGATTTATTTATTTTAAATAAATAAAAATTTAAAACCAAGCGCGAGTCTCAAAACACAGCCCCGTGACGCCAACGATGAGGCCTAGGCAGCCAGCGTAAGCCTGCCTCGCCACCTCAGCTCTCCTCTCTCTCGCTCGCTCGCTCGCTCTCTCACCTCGTCGTCGTAGTCGTCCTCTCGCTCTTCAACTCCACCTCGTCCACCTCGTGAAGTCGCTCGCCCGCCCGCTCGCTCGCCCGCCCGTTGGCTCTCCTCTTTAGCTACGGGAGCCTTCGGCGGGGGGGGGAAGGGGTGAGGGGTAGCAGCTCAGGCGGACGCCTTCACAACTAGGCCCGAGTGAAGCCCCGCCCCCTAACCCCGCCCCCTAACCCCGCCCCTTCCCCCCCCAACTCCCCCCACCCCTCCCCCTCCCCTACCCTTCCCCCCAACGCCCCCCCCAGACACCATGAGGGTGGTGACGTCATCACGTCCCCCTCTACCCCCTCCCATACCCCCGCCCCCCAACGCCCCCCCCATCACGTCCCCCTCTACCCCCCCCAACGCCCCCTCCCCCATCACACACCATGAGGGGGATGACGTAATCACGTCCCCCTCTACCCCCCCTCGCCCAACTCCCCCACCCCAGCCCCTCCCCCCCAACGCCCCCTCCCCCATCACACACCATGAGGGGGATGACGTCATCGCGTCCCCCTACCCCCTCTCCCCTTCCCCCATCACACACAATGAGGGGGATGACGTCATCACGCCGACCCCCCTCCGCTTCTTCTCCCTCCACCGGAACGTCGCTCGGCGCGGTGACGTCACTGCGCCGTGACGTCACCGCACACGCTAAGAGTTGAGCTGCGGGGGGGGCGGGGGACGTTCGGCCCGCTGAAGAGGAACGCGGTGACGTAATCAGGTAGCGATGTCGGCGTGGTGACGTCACCACGCACACATAAGGAAGCCGTTTCGGCCCGCTGAAGAGGAACGCGGTGACGTAATTAGGTAGCGATGTCGGCGTGGTGACGTCATCACGCACGCTGGGGAGAGAGAGGGGGGGCGGAGTTTTGACGCGACGAGGAACGCGGTGACGTCACAGGTAGCGAGATCGGCGTGGTGACGTTACCACGCACGCATAAGGAAGCCGTTTCGGCCCGCTGAAGAGGAACGCGGTGACGTAAACAGGTAGCGATGTCGGCGTGGTGACGTCACCACGCACGCTGCGGAGAGAGGGGGTGGGACGGAGTTTTGACGCCTCGAGGAACGCGGTGACGTCATCAGGAAGCGAGAGCGGCGTGGTGACGTCACCACGCACGCATAAGGAAGCCGTTTCGGCCCGCTGAAGAGGAACGCGGTGACGTAAACAGGTAGCGATGTCGGCGTGGTGACGTCACCACGCACGCTGGGGAGAGAGAGAGGGCGGAGTTTTGACGCGACGAGGAACGTGGTGACGTCGTCAGGGAGCGAGATCGGCGTGGTGACGTCACCACGCACGCATAAGGAAGCCGTTCGGCCCGCTGAAGAGGAACGCGGTGACGTAAACAGGTAGCGATGTCGGCGTGGTGACGTCATCACGCACGCTGGGGAGAGAGAGGGGGGGCGGAGTTTTGACGCGACGAGGAACGCGGTGACGTTGTCAGGTAGCGAGATCGGCGTGGTGACGTCACCACGCACACATAAGGAAGCCGTTTCGGCCCGCTGAAGAGGAACGCGGTGACGTAAACAGGTAGCGATGTCGGCGTGGTGACGTCACCACGCACGCTGCGGAGAGAGGGGGTGGGACGGAGTTTTGACGCCTCGAGGAACGCGGTGACGTCATCAGGAAGCGAGAGCGGCGTGGTGACGTCACCACGCACGCATAAGGAAGCCGTTTCGGCCCGCTGAAGAGGAACGCGGTGACGTAAACAGGTAGCGATGTCGGCGTGGTGACGTCACCACGCACGCTGGGGAGAGAGAGGGGGGGCGGAGTTTTGACGCGACGAGGAACGCGGTGACGTCGTCAGGTAGCGAGATCGGCGTGGTGACGTCACCACGCACGCATAAGGAAGCCGTTTCGGCCCGCTGAAGAGGAACGCGGTGACGTAAACAGGTAGCGATGTCGGCGTGGTGACGTCACCACGCACGCTGGAGAGAGAGGGGGTGGGACGGAGTTTTGACGCCTCGAGGAACGCGGTGACGTCATCAGGAAGCGAGAGCGGCGTGGTGACGTCACCACGCACGCATAAGGAAGCCGTTTTGGCCCGCTGAAGAGGAACGCGGTGACGTAAACAGGTAGCGATGTCGGCGTGGTGACGTCACCACGCACGCTGCGGAGAGAGGGGGTGGGACGGAGTTTTGACGCCTCGAGGAACGCGGTGACGTCATCAGGAAGCGAGAGCGGCGTGGGACGTCACCACGCACGCATAAGGAAGCCGTTTCGGCCCGCTGAAGAGGAACGCGGTGACGTAAACAGGTAGCGATGTCGGCGTGGTGACGTCATCACGCACGCTGGGGAGAGAGAGGGGGGGCGGAGTTTTGACGCGACGAGGAACGCGGTGACGTCGTCAGGTAGCGTGATCGGCGTGGTGACGTCACCACGCACGCATAAGGAAGCCGTTCGGCCCGCTGAAGAGGAACGCGGTGACGTAAACAGGTAGCGAGATCGGCGTGGTGACGTCACCACGCACGCTGGGGAGAGAGGGGGTGGGACGGAGTTTTGACGCCTCGAGGAACGCGGTGACGTCATCAGGAAGCGAGAGCGGCGTGGTGACGTCACCACGCACGCATAAGGAAGCCGTTTCGGCCCGCTGAAGAGGAACGCGGTGACGTAAACAGGTAGCGATGTCGGCGTGGTGACGTCACCACGCACGCTGGGGAGAGAGAGGGGGGGCGGAGTTTTGACGCGACGAGGAACGCGGTGACGTCGTCAGGTAGCGAGATCGGCGTGGTGACGTCACCACGCACGCATAAGGAAGCCGTTTCGGCCCGCTGAAGAGGAACGCGGTGACGTACACAGGTAGCGATGTCGGCGTGGTGACGTCACCACGCACGCTGGGGAGAGAGAGGGGGAGGGCGGAGTTTGACGCGACGAGGAACGTGGTGACGTCGTCAGGTAGCGAGATCGGCGTGGTGACGTCACCACGCACGCATAAGGAAGCCGTTTCGGCCCGCTGAAGAGGAACGCGGTGACGTAAACAGGTAGCGATGTCGGCGTGGTGACGTCACCACGCACGCTGCGGAGAGAGGGGGTGGGACGGAGTTTTGACGCCTCGAGGAACGCGGTGACGTCATCAGGAAGCGAGAGCGGCGTGGGACGTCACCACGCACGCATAAGGAAGCCGTTTCGGCCCGCTGAAGAGGAACGCGGTGACGTAAACAGGTAGCGATGTCGGCGTGGTGACGTCATCACGCACGCTGGGGAGAGAGAGGGGGGGCGGAGTTTTGATGCGACGAGGAACGCGGTGACGTCGTCAGGTAGCGTGATCGGCGTGGTGACGTCACCACGCACGCATAAGGAAGCCGTTCGGCCCGCTGAAGAGGAACGCGGTGATGTAAACAGGTAGCGATGTCGGCGTGGTGACGTCATCACGCACGCTGAGGAGAGAGAGGGGGGGCGGAGTTTTGACGCGACGAGGAACGCGGTGACGTCGTCAGGTAGCGAGTTCGGCGTGGTGACGTCACCACGCACACATAAGGAAGCCGTTTCGGCCCGCTGAAGAGGAACGCGGTGACGTAAACAGGTAGCGATGTCGGCGTGGTGACGTCACCACGCACGCTGGGGAGAGAGAGGGGGGGCGGAGTTTTGACGCGACGAGGAACGCGGTGACGTCGTCAGGTAGCGAGATCGGCGTGGTGACGTCACCACGCACGCATAAGGAAGCCGTTTCGGCCCGCTGAAGAGGAACGCGGTGACGTACACAGGTAGCGATGTCGGCGTGGTGACGTCACCACGCACGCTGGGGAGAGAGCGGGGGAGGGCGGAGTTTTGACGCGACGAGGAACGCGGTGACGTCGTCAGGTAGCGAGATCGGCGTGGTGACGTCACCACGCACACATAAGGAAGCCGTTTCGGCCCGCTGAAGAGGAACGCGGTGACGTAAACAGGTAGCGATGTCGGCGTGGTGACGTCACCACGCACGCTGCGGAGAGAGGGGGTGTGACGGAGTTTTGACGCCTCGAGGAACGCGGTGACGTCATCAGGAAGCGAGAGCGGCGTGGTGACGTCACCACGCACGCATAAGGAAGCCGTTTCGGCCCGCTGAAGAGGAACGCGGTGACGTAAACAGGTAGCGATGTCAGCGTGGTGACGTCACCACGCACGCTGGGGAGAGAGAGGGGGGGCGGAGTTTTGACGCGACGAGGAACGCGGTGACGTCGTCAGGTAGCGAGATCGGCGTGGTGACGTCACCACGCACGCATAAGGAAGCCGTTTCGGCCCGCTGAAGAGAAACGCGGTGACGTAAACAGGTAGCGATGTCGGCGTGGTGACGTCACCACGCACGCTGGGGAGAGAGGGGGTGGGACGGAGTTTTGACGCCTCGAGGAACGCGGTGACGTCATCAGGAAGCGAGAGCGGCGTGGTGACGTCACCACGCACGCATAAGGAAGCCGTTTCGGCCCGCTGAAGAGGAACGCGGTGACGTAAACAGGTAGCGATGTCGGCGTGGTGACGTCATCACGCACGCTGGGGAGAGAGAGGGGGGGCGGAGTTTTGACGCGACGAGGAACGCGGTGACGTCGTCAGGTAGCGTGATCGGCGTGGTGACGTCACCACGCACGCATAAGGAAGCCGTTCGGCCCGCTGAAGAGGAACGTGGTGACGTAAACAGGTAGCGAGATCGGCGTGGTGACGTCACCACGCACACATAAGGAAGCCGTTTCGGCCCGCTGAAGAGGAACGCGGTGACGTAAACAGGTAGCGATGTCGGCGTGGTGACGTCACCACGCACGCTGGAGAGAGGGGGGGCGGAGTTTTGACGCCACAAGGAACGCGGTGACGTCGTCAGGTAGCGTGATCGGCGTGGTGACGTCACCACGCACGCATTAGGAAGCCGTTTCGGCCCGCTGAAGAGGAACGCGGTGACGTAAACAGGTAGCGATGTCGGCGTGGTGACGTCACCACGCACGCTGGGGAGAGAGGGGGGGGCGGAGTTTTGACGCGACGAGGAACGCGGTGACGTCGTCAGGTAGCGAGATCGGCGTGGTGACGTCACCACGCACACATAAGGAAGCCGTTTCGGCCCGCTGAAGAGGAACGCGGTGACGTAAACAGGTAGCGATGTCGGCGTGGTGACGTCACCACGCACGCTGCGGAGAGAGGGGGTGGGACGGAGTTTTGACGCCTCGAGGAACGCGGTGACGTCATCAGGAAGCGAGAGCGGCGTGGTGACGTCACCACGCACGCTGGGGAGAGAGAGGGGGGGCGGAGTTTTGACGCGACGAGGAACGCGGTGACGTCGTCAGGTAGCGTGATCGGCGTGGTGACGTCACCACGCACGCATAAGGAAGCCGTTCGGCCCGCTGAAGAGGAACGCGGTGACGTAGACAGGTAGCGAGATCGGCGTGGTGACGTCACCACGCACACATAAGGAAGCCGTTTCGGCCCGCTGAAGAGGAACGCGGTGACGTAAACAGGTAGCGATGTCGGCGTGGTGACGTCACCACGCACGCTGCGGAGAGAGGGGGAGGGCGGAGTTTTGACGCCACGAGGAACGCGGTGACGTCATCAGGAAGCGAGACGGCGTGGTGACGTCACCACGCACGCATAAGGAAGCCGTTTCGGCCCGCTGAAGAGGAACGCGGTGACGTAAACAGGTAGCGATGTCGGCGTGGTGACGTCACCACGCACGCTGCGGAGAGAGGGGGAGGGCGGAGTTTTGACGCCACGAGGAACGCGGTGACGTCATCAGGAAGCGAGAGCGGCGTGGTGACGTCACCACGCACGCATAAGGAAGCCGTTTCGGCCCGCTGAAGAGGAACGCGGTGACGTAAACAGGTAGCGATGTCGGCGTGGTGACGTCACCACGCACGCTGGGGAGAGAGAGGGGGGGCGGAGTTTTGACGCGACGAGGAACGCGGTGACGTCGTCAGGTAGCGAGATCGGCGTGGTGACGTCACCACGCACGCATAAGGAAGCCGTTTCGGCCCGCTGAAGAGGAACGCGGTGACGTACACAGGTAGCGATGTCGGCGTGGTGACGTCACCACGCACGCTGGGGAGAGAGCGGGGGAGGGCGGAGTTTTGACGCGACGAGGAACGCGGTGACGTCGTCAGGTAGCGAGATCGGCGTGGTGACGTCACCACGCACGCATAAAGAAGCCGTTTCGGCCCGCTGAAGAGGAACGCGGTGACGTAAACAGGTAGCGATGTCGGCGTGGTGACGTCACCACGCACGCTGGGGAGAGAGAAGGGGAAGGCGGAGTTTTGACGCGACGAGGAACGCGGTGACGTCGTCAGGTAGCGAGTTCGGCGTGGTGACGTCACCACGCACGCATAAGGAAGCCGTTTCGGCCCGCTGAAGAGGAACGCGGTGACGTAAACAGGTAGCGATGTCGGCGTTGTGACGTCACCACGCACGCTGGGGAGAGAGAGGGTGGGACGGAGTTTTGACGCGGCGAGGAACGCGGTGACGTCGTCAGGTAGCGAGATCGGCGTGGTGACGTCACCACGCACGCATAAGGAAGCCGTTTCCAGCTACAGCAGCTGCTAACAGCAACTTCTACAGCAGCAGCAGCAGCTACAAATATAGATATACATTTTTTTCCGCTTGTGTGTTAATCTGTGTTTACCCCGGATATTTTAAAGATGGCAATTACCTTGCTGTGTATTCTACTGCTGTCCCTCCCGGTGCCACTTCTAGTGCCACACTCAACTCTAATAAACGACTCCCCTCGTTGCTTTGCGTCGTCCATACTGTGTTGCTCGATTTGCCACCTCACCTGCAAAATGAAACGGCTCGTAGACACTTCTACACTCCATCATTGTATCCTCATTTTTTTAAAAAAAACCCTATCTTTGTCCCATTACTTCACCAGCACTCCTTCCAAACTTCAACTCTGCTCTTAAAAATAACGCCATCTGCGAGCAACTGCTATTGCTGCTGCTGCTGCTATTCGTCCAAGGTTCGCCGATGTTCATCCTTTCAAACTGTTAATTCTACTTTTCTTATTTCTGGGTGGTATTGAGCTTCATCCTGGCCCAAATGTTTAAAAAAAAATCCGTAGATTTTTTTCTGGCAGGAAAGGTGTTGGTGTTCTACATTGTCAGCGTCAGAGGGCTTGTAAACTAAATTAAGTCAACTAAAACTAGAAGTGGCAAATCTTGACCCGGGCATTTTTTTTGCCTAACAGAAAAATTTCTCACTCCTGCCGTCAATGACTTGCAGATTACGATTGACAACTACAACCTTTTGCGGCTTGACCGAGGATCTAAAGGAGGTGGAATTGCCATCTATGTTCGTAATACTATTGCATGTTCACCGGCTCATTCCTTTGTAAGCCATCTGGCTACCATGAGAGATTCGTTCATGAGGCTATCCACATATACATGCACGGAGACAATTTCAACCGAGAAGATGGATTCTGGCTTAGCAATCATTGGAAAGATTTGATAAACCATTTCAGATCTTAATTGATTGTTCACGCTTACAGTGGCTTTCAGACAGCATACATTATAAAAAATTTCGTCTCCCCCCTCCTCTTTTCAGAACATAGATGGACTAGTCCGTCTAAATAATCTGCCAAATCGCTGCGCGTGGCGCTGACGTTCTTAATAAATAAATAAATGCGCCGTTTATAAATACATTTATGCAAACCGACGCACCTGAAGACGACCGTTTGTGTTATGGTCGAAACGTCGTGAGAATTTTTTATTGTTTTATATATTTTATTATGTTGTTGTTTCCCTTCAACGTGACTTTACCGAAAGAACTAAGCATATACAGCTCACTCCTTGTTTAAAAAAATGTTGCTTCGAAGGTTTGGCTCTCAGAATAACTCTCCCAAATAATCAACAGATATTGGTAGTGTGCTGCTATAGACCGCCTTGTGGGAAGGATGTTGAAGCTGCATCGGCACTGAGAGAGCTTTTTGGGGACCTCCCTAAAGGTGAAATCGTTTTCGTGGGTAATCTAAATTGGAATTGGCTAAACCCGCCGGCCGTGGCCACAAATTTTACAGATGATTTTAACCTGTTTCAATTAATAAATGTCCCCACAAGACCCAACCTAAAAAATATGGGACAGTCAACTCTGCTTGACATCCTATTGACAAATGCCCCTCACAATTTCGCACTGGCTGGTGTTCTGGGTAATAACCTTAGCGATCACTCCTTCATTTTTGGGGTGAGATCATCAGCCAGACCCAAAGCCCCCCCTAAAATTGTTGAGAAGCACTCTATGAGACACTTCAGCACTCAGGCATTTTACTAATGATGTGCTTCACTCGGATATTGACAAGGTCTGTGATATCCCCAACCTGACCTCGGCTTGGGAGACCTTCAGGTACACGTTTCTCCAAATTCTTAACAAACATGCTCCGTCGGTTAGATTTCAAACTAAAGCCAACCGCCCACCATGGTATGATCCTTTGATTACAAAGCTCATGAAAACTAGGGACAAGGCTTGGGCATGTGCTCAGAAAAGTAATTTGGTCAATGACCGGCTTAAATACAGGATTTTAAGGAATAGATGCGTAAAAAAAATACGGCATGCAAAAAATGCCCAACTTTTCCTCCACTCTCCTGGAATCACATGGGAATGCCAGGATTTTTTGGAAAACAATCAAATCTATCGAAAAGGCATCCAAAACAGAACATCTGCCCGTTGAGCTTAACCGAAATGGGGAATATGTTTCAGATCCCAAAAGAATAGTTGACAATTTTAACCTTCATTTTTCTGAAGCTGGTAATCTTTTTGACAATGTATTGGGAGTCACCCCTGCTCCTGCAAATTCCTACACCCCTGTCCAAACATTAAACAAATTTAGTTTCCAACCAATCCACGAAAGTAATGTTCTGAAACAACTGTCCTACCTCAAAGGGTCCTCCTCTACCGGAGCAGATAGTTTTCCCGTCTTTGCTCTACTAACTGTTGGTCACCTAATATACAAACCTGTAGCCCATATTTTCAACCTGTCCATCAAAGAAGCATCGGTTCCTCTAGAATGGAAACATTCCTATGTCCGTCCACTTCACAAAGGGGGCCCTAAAGATGATCCAAATAACTACCGACCTATCTCAATTTTGTCCCCATTGATGAAAATTTTTGAAAAATTATTGAACTACCAAATTAGCAGTTTCCTGTCCACCAACAATCTACTACATCTAAAACAATCTGCGTTCCAAAAAAAATACAGCACCACATCTGCTGCATTAGACTCTCTGAATCACATTTACAATAGCCTTGATAATAAGCAGTACTGTGCCTGTCTTTTTCTTGACCTGTCCAAAGCTTTTGATACAGTAGACCACAACACCCTGCTTAGTAAACTAAGTTGCCTCGGTTTTTCCGAGAACACTGTACAATGGTTAAAAAATTACCTCTTTTCTCGCACCCAAACTATTCACAGATAGTTGGAGGTCAAACAGTGTTAAGATAACAAAAGGGGTTCCACAGGGTTCCATCCTCGGCCCCCTCTTGTTCTCTCTTTATGTCAATGACTTGGGCACTGACCTGGATCATTCCAGGGTAAATCTTTTTGCAGATGACACGATACTGATTACTGCTGGCCGCTCTCCGGATGACGTGATTGCTAAGCTCCAGGGTTATTTCAACAAACTACGACATCAGCTAGTTTCTCTTAAACTAGTCCTGAATACCTCCAAAACCAAGGTGCTATGCTTCTCACCGGGACTAAAGCAGGAAGTTATTTTTCCCCAATTACATTCCTTGAACAATTATCAAATAGAGCAAGTCAAGTTCTATAAGTATCTTGGGGCCATCCTGGATTCAAAACTTAGTTTTGAAGATCACATTGATTATATTGGTAAAAAGACAAAAATAAAAATTGGTTTTCTGTATCGACACAAGCACTGCTTCCCACCAATGTTCCGTTTGGAATTGATAAAAGCTACCATACTGCCTCTACTTGACTACTGTGACATCGTGTATAAATCAGCCCCAAGTACTGTACTGAAGAAGCTTGATTCCATCTATCACTCGGCCTTAAGATTTACATTGAACTGCCCGTATAGGACTCACCACTGTCATCTCTACATTGGGTCAAACTTAACATCTCTTAATGTTCAACGGCTTGTGCACCAGATCTTATTTATTCACGATGTTGTTACAAAAAAATCCGCAGACTACCTGCTGCTGGATCTCCTCTCTGTTTCAAAGAACAAATTTGACCTCAGGTCTTCGCTCATTTACCAGCTTCACATTCCCTATTGCCGTACAGAAACCGGAGGAAGGGCCTTTGCTATTGATGCCCCCAGGGTCTGGAATAGCTATTGCCAATAAACTGCAACTTGAATCACTACCTATGAGATCTTCACTCAAAACTGCTCTAGAGGAGTTGTACACACCTAGCTGCCACTGCTATTCAGTGGCCTAAAATATGGCTCTAGATTTTGGTGTTATAATTTATTTATGTAGTTTATTGTTAAAAATTCGGTCACAGTCCCTATGATCAATTGTCACATTGCATTTATGGCTTTTATTTTGGTGATTTCGAAAACGTTTTTTTGTTTTTGGCCATGTTTTTGTTTATTGTAGTACAGAGTTAGACTGATGGCCTTAATCTTAGTTGTCTTGTGGTTGTTGTTGTTATTTTGACTTGCATCCCACTGGGATTTTTGCACACAGCGTTGGTGTACGGTGCTATTTCAGGAATATTTTGATATTTTTTTTTCCTGGATTTTCTGTTTGCACAGTCACATAATCACTTTAAGATGTTTTCTCGTTCATGTTTTTTAGTTTGTTGAGGCTGCACCCGATTCAAGAGCCGAATGGCTCACAGGGCTATACCAAAATAAATCAACTATGAACTATGTTTCGGCCCGCTGAAGAGGAACGCGGTGACGTAATCAGGCAGCGATGTCGGCGTGGTGACGTCACCACGCACGCTGGGGAGGGGGGGGGCGGAGTTTTGACGCGACGAGGAACGCGGTGACGTCGTCAGGTAGCGAGCTCGGCGTGGTGACGTCACCACGCACGCATAAGGAAGCCGTTCGGCCCGCTGAAGAGGAACGCGGTGACGTAAACAGGTAGCGATGTCGGCGTGGTGACGTCACCACGCACGCTGGGGAGGGGGGGCGGAGTTTTGACGCGACCTGGAACGCGGTGACGTAGTTGGTAGCGAAGTCGGCGTGGTGATGTCACCACGCACGCTTAGGGGGAATCTGGCGTTGTACGCGGTGACGTAGCCGGTAGGTAGGTCGGCGTGATGACGTCACCACGCTCGCGGATTGGGGGGGCTGGACGTTCGCAATGAACGCGTCCGCTGTACGCGGTGACGTCACTGCGCAAGAATGCCGTCTGCTCTGACGTCACAAGGGCCGGCTTCGTGCGTGTAACGTCACGGCGCGCCAGGCTCCGCCTACGTCTGGGAGATGACGTCACCATCTGCGAGATGGCTTCACGTGAGATCCCCCCCCTCCACTGTACTGGCACTTTCTCCCCCCACTGTACCTCCACGTGCTCCACCCCCACTGTACCTCCACGTGCACCCCCCCCCCCCAATGTACCCACGTGCCCCCCACTGTACCTCCACGTGCTCCCCCTCCACTGTACCTCCACGTGCCCCACCCCCCACTGTACCTCCACGTGCCCCCCCCCCCCAATGTACCCACGTGCCCCCCACTGTACCTCCACGTGCCCCCCCTCCACTGTACCTCCACGTGCCCCCCCCAATGTACCCACGTGCCCCCCACTGTACCTCCACGTGCTCCACCCCCACTGTACCCACGTGCTCCACCCCCACTGTACCTCCACGTGCCCCCCCCAATGTACCCACGTGCCCCCCACTGTACCTCCACGTGCTCCCCCTCCACTGTACCCACGTGCTCCCCCCCCCCACTGTACCCACGTGCTCCACCCCCCACTGTACCCACGTGCTCCCCCTCCACTGTACCCACGTGCCCCCCCTCTGTACCTCCACGTGCTCCACCCCCCATTGTACCCACGTGCCCCCCCACTGTACCCACGTGCTCCACCCCCCACTGTACCCACGTGCTCCTCCTCCACTGTACCCACGTGCCCCCCACTGTACCTCCACGTGCTCCACCCCCACACACTACCTCCACGTGCTCCACCCTCCACTGTACCCACGTGCTCCACCCCCCACTGTACCCACGTGCTCCTCCTCCACTGTACCCACGTGCTCCTCCTCCACTGTACCCACGTGCTCCACCCCCCACTGTACCCACGTGCTCCTCCTCCACTGTACCCACGTGCTCCACCCCCCACTGTACCCACGTGCTCCTCCTCCACTGTACCCACGTGCTCCTCCTCCACTGTACCTCCACGTGCTCCACCCCCACACACTACCTCCACGTGCTAATTCCTTTGTCAAGGCGTCTTTTCTGTTTACCCAATCACAGCTTAAAGGAGGCGACCCGCGCTTGACATTCTTCACTCCAACGCTGTCCTCTGGACAGCGTTGGTCCCTGCACCTGATGAAGGCCACTTGTGTTGTGGCCGAAACGTCGTGATTTTTGTACTATTTTTTTTACCTACGTGACTTTACCGAATAGAACCAAAGAGTATTTTGTCCTTTTGTCAACGTGACACTTTCTTTTTTACTGATTGGCCGTGTCGGGTGGTGGAGGGTTACGACACATTTATAAATAAACGCGATCTAACCCAACAACGTTTTATCATGAATAATATTGGTCGCGAAAGCGTACGCGTTAAACTTGCATCATTTATTAGCATGACATTATTAGGAAAGATGATGACGTTACAGTTGCATTATTGTTAAAGCCAATGCATCGTTTATTAGAATGACATTATTAGGAAAGTCGACGGATGATAACAACATCGTTACACATTATTATCAAAGACAATGCATCATTTATTATAATCAGAGGAATCTTTTGTTTGACTGTTCACCGCAAACTACCGTATGTGTGTGTGTGTGTGGTTCACGCAGAGGATTGATCCCTCGCAACAGCTATCATCTACTTGGCATTCAAAGATCCGAACAATCCTGTTCGTATTTGCTTGAGTCTAAGGCGCTAAAGAGAGCTGCCTCAAAGGCAATGAATCATGTGCCAGTTAAAAGCGTTGGATTGCGGGCAATAATTCGTTCCCGGAAACGTGTTTGTAATTCAGAGCGCTCGGATATCGAAGCGCTCGTATGTCAGTTGTGATCACGTGACGCCCGGCGGTACAAAGCGTGTGCTCGTACTACTACTCGTATTGCTGAGACCCTCGCTCGTTCATCAAATTAATATTTACTGACGAACAAAAAATTTCTCGTCTCGCAAAACGCTCGCAGGCCCAAGTTACTCTGTGATTCAACCGAGAAGATGGATTCCGGCTTAGCAATCATTGGAAGGATTTGATCAACCATTTCGGGTCTTGAGTGATTGTTCACGCTTACGGTGGCTTTCAGACCGCATCCATTATTTTTCGTCTCTCCCGCCCCCCCCTCCTCCTCCTCTTTTCCGAGCATAGATGGACTCGTCCGTCTGAACAGACTGTCAAATCGCTCTCCGTGGTGCTAACGTCGAAACGTTTTCTTGCTGTGGTTTTCACGCCTGCTTGACGATTGCTTGTGTTGCAGTCGAAACGTCGTGGGAATGTTATTTCATTTATTTAATTTTCAGCTCTTCACGTCGATAGGTTCGAAACAAAATGTAAGAGAAAAGAGAACGGGAAACTGGCGACGTTTCAAGCACAACGCGGGTCCCCTTACTAAGTTGGCCGCGTCGAGGGGGCCGGAGGGTACACCCAAAACTCAGCGTTGACACTCACAACCATCCCGAACCCCCCACAACACTCAACGTTGACACTCACAACCATCCCAAACCCCACAACACTCAGCGTTGACACTCACAACCATCCCAAACCCCACAACACTCAACGTTGACACTCACAACCATCCCAAACCCCACAACACTCAACGTTGACACTCACAACCATCCCAAACCCCACAACACTCAACGTTGACACTCACAGCCATCCCAAACCCCCAACACTCAACGTTGACACTCACAACCATCCCAAACCCCACAACACTCAACGTTGACACTCACAACCATCCCAAACCCCACAACACTCAACGTTGACACTCACAACCATCCCAAACCCCACAACACTCAACGTTGACACTCACAGCCATCCCAAACCCCACAACACTCAGCGTTGACACTCACAACCATCCCAAACCCCACAACACTCAACGTTGACACTCACAACCATCCCAAACCCCACAACACTCAGCGTTGACACTCACAACCATCCCAAACCCCACAACACTCAACGTTGACACTCACAACCATCCCAAACCCCACAACACTCAACGTTGACACTCACAACCATCCCAAACCCCCAACACTCAACGTTGACACTCACAGCCATCCCAAACCACCCACAACGAAACACTTAGCGTTGACACTCACAACCATCCCAACTCCCACAACGAAATACTCATTATGAACAACATCGTTACACGACAGCCTGCATCGTGTTAAACTCATCGTCGTTGTTGTTATTGTTGTTGTTGTTATTGTTGTTGTTATTGTTGTTGTTATTGTTGTTGTTATTGTTGTTGTTGGTGAAGTAGAAATCAGGAGGAGAAAGCTCCGATAGGCCACTCAGCGCTTTGTCAGGAGTGGCCAGGTGCCTCCACCCCCCCCACTAGCACTAGCCACTCCTACCCCCCACCACCACTAAGCCCCCCACTAGCCCCTCCCCCCACTAGCCCCTCCACCCACTAGCCCCTCCCCCCACTAGCCCCTCCCCTCCACTAGCCACTCCTACCCACCACCACCAAGCCCCCCACTAGCCCCACCCCCCACTAGCCCCTCCCCCCACTAGCCCCTCCCCTCCACTAGGCACTCCCACCCCCCACCACCACTAAGCCCCCCACTAGCCCCACCCCCTACTAGCCCCTCCACCCACTAGCCCCAACCCCCACTAGCTCCCCCCACTATCCCCTCCCAACTATCCTCCTGCCTCAAACCAGTCCCTCCACCCACTAGACCCCCCCCCCCACTACCCCCTCCACCCACTAGCCCCCCCCTCCCCCGGACTAAACCCCCCCATCCCCTCCCCCCACTAACCCCCTCTCCCTCCCCCCCACCGCAACTACCACCCCCCACCAGCAGCACCCCCCACTAGCGATGCCGACGCGCTGCTGTAGAGCTGCAGGGTGATGACGTCTCCGTCCGTGACGATGACGTCGCCAACGCCTGTAGTGGGGGGGGAGGGGGGTGGTAGTGGGGGGGAGGGAGTGGTGGTGGTGGTGGGGGGAAGGGGTCGATGATAGTTATCGTCAATACATTATGTCATAATTACTTAATGACCCATCGTTAGCCGTGTCACGATTATTATTTGTGGCGATTTACGCTTGCGAGGTGGTGGAGCGCCCGCTCACTCACTCGCTCGCTCACTCGCTCGCTCGCTCACCCGCCCACTCACTCGCTCACTCACCCGCCCGCTCGCTCACCCGCCCACTCGCTCGCTCGCCCACTCGCTCGCTCGCTCACCCGCCCACTCACTCGCTCACTCACCCGCCCGCTCGCTCGCTCGCCCACTCGCTCGCTCACCCGCCCACTCACTCGCTCACTCACTCCCTCACCCGCCCGCTCGCTCACCCGCCCACTCGCTCACTCACCCGCCCGCTCGCTCACCCGCCCACTCGCTCACCCGCCCACTCGCTCACTCGCCCGCCCGCCCGCTCGCTCACCCGCCCACTCGCTCGCTCACCCGCCCGCTCGCTCACCCGCCCACTCGCTCGCCCGCCCGCCCGCCCGCCCGCTCGCTCAGCCGGCCACTCGCTCGCTCACCCGCCCACTCACTCGCTCACTCACTCCCTCACCCGCCCGCTCGCTCGCTCGCCCGCCCGCCCGCTCGCTCACCCGCCCACTCACTCGCTCGCTCGCTCGCCCGCCCGCCCGCTCGCTCACCCGCCCGCTCGCTCGCTCACCCGCCCACTCGCTCACCCGCCCACCCACTCGCTCACTCGCTCACTCACCCGCTCGCCCGCACGCCAACCCACTCGCCCGCCCACCCACTCGCCCGTCCACCCACTCGCTCGCACGCCCACCCACTCGCTCACCCGCCCACCCACTCGCTCACCCGCCGACCCGCTCGCCCGCCCGCCCATCCGCTCGCTCTCCCGCTCACTCACTCGCTCGCCCGCCCACCCGCTCGCCCGCCCACCCAGGGATGGGATCGAACCCACGACCTCCTGTAGACCAGGCGAGGCAGTCAACATCTCCGTAGCCACCGTGGCGCGTGGGTGCGTGCGTGCCAGGCTAGGTGCACGAGCCTTGGTCTGTAGGGATGCCGCTGGGGCCGAGGACACGCCAGTAGGTGCCCAGCGCGGGGTCGGCGGGGAGACCAGCGACAGAGGTGATGAAGGGGCCCCAGATGGTGGGCACGCTTACAAACCTGCAAGGGAGTGGGGGTAGCGGGGTGAGAGTCGGGGTGAGGGTCAGGGTGGGACACACCCACTGACGCTCACTCACCCACCCACTCGCTCACACACTCACTCACTCATACACTCACACACTCATACACTCGCTAACTCATACACTCACACACTCACTCATACACTCACTCTACACTCACACTCACTCATACACTCACTCACACACTCATACACTCACTCACTCACACACTCACTCACACACTCACTCACTCATACACTCACACACTCATACACTCACTCTACACTCGCTAACTCATACACTCACACACTCACACACTCACTCATACACTCACTCTACACTCACACACTCATACACTCACATACTCATACACTCACTCACACACTCACACACTCATACACTCACTCACTCACACACTCACTCTACACTCACACACTCACTCATACACTCACTCACACACTCACACACTCATACACTCACTCACACACTTATACATTCACTCACACACTCACACACTCACTCATTCACTCTACACTCACACACTCACTCATACACTCACTCACTCATACACTCACTCACACACTCACTCACACTCACTCACACACTCACTCACACACTCACTCATACACTCACACTCATACACTCACTCATACATTCACTCACACACTCATACACTCACTCACTCATACACTCACTCACACACTCACACTCACTCACACACTCACTCACACACTCACTCACACACTCACTCATGCACTCACACACTCATACACTCACTCACACACTCACTCTACACTCACACACTCACTCATACACTCACTCTACACACACACTCACTCATACACTCACATACTCATACACTCACTCACACACTCACACACTCATACACTCACTCACTCACACACTCACTCATACACTCACACACTCACTCTACACACACTCACTCATACACTCACTCACACACTCACACACTCACTCATACACTCATACACTCACTCACACACTTATACATTCACTCACACACTCACACACTCACTCATTCACTCTACACTCACACACTCACTCATACACTCACTCACTCATACACTCACTCACACACTCACTCACACACTCACACTCACTCACACTCACTCACACACTCACTTACACACTCACTCACACACTCACTCATACACTCACACACTCATACACTCACTCACACACTCATACATTCACTCACACACTCATACATTCACTCACTCATACACTCACTCACACACTCACTCACACTCACTCACACACTCACTCATACACTCACACACTCATACACTCACTCACTCACACACTCACTCACACACTCACTCTACACTCACACTCACACACTCACTCTACACTCACACACTCACACACCCACCCCACCGGCCCCGCCCACCACCACCGGCCCCGCCCACCACCACCGGCCCCGCCCACCACCACCGGCCCCGCCCACCACCCACCGGAATCTCTCCGCGTCCTCCTCCTCTGCGGCCTCCATCACTCGCAGCACCGAGGACCCCGGCGGAACGCGGACTCTCACCGCCCGCTGGAGGCGTCCGCTCACCGCATCGCTCACCCGGTACTCCACGCTCACCGCATCGCTCACCCGGTACTCCTCGCTCACCACATCGCTCACCGGCGCGCCCGCCGCCCCGAGTCGCCCGGCGTCTCCGCGAGCGAGCGGCTCACCTGAGGGGTTGAGTCGCGGGCTCAGCAACGTGACGGAGACTCAGCACTAAGACTCAGCACTAAGACTCAGCACTAAGACTCAGCACTAAGACTCAGCACTAAGACTCAGCACTAAGACTCAGCACTGCACCATAGACTCAGCACTAAGACTCAGCACTAAGACTCAGCACTAAGACTCAGCACTAAGACTCAGCACTAAGACTCAGCACTAAGGCTCAGCACTGCACCATAGACTCAGCACTAAGACTCAGCACTAAGACTCAGCACTAAGACTCAGCACTAAGACTCAGCACTAAGACTCAGCACTAAGACTCAGCACTAAGACTCAGCACTAAGACTCAGCACTAAGACTCAGCACTAAGACTCAGCACTAAGACTCAGCACTAAGACTCAGCACTAAGGCTCAGCACTAAGACTCAGCACTAAGACTCAGCACTAAGATTCAGCACTAAGGCTCAGCACTAAGACTCAGCACTAAGACTCAGCACTAAGACTCAGCACTAAGACTCAGCACTGTACCATAGACTCAGCACTAAGACTCAGCACTAAGACTCAGCACTAAGACTCAGCACTGCACCATAGACTCAGCACTAAGACTCAGCACTAAGACTCAGCACTAAGACTCAGCACTAAGACTCAGCACTGCACCATAGACTCAGCACTAAGACTCAGCACTAAGACTCAGCACTAAGACTCAGCACTAAGACTCAGCACTAAGACTCAGCACTAAGACTCAGCACTAAGGCTCAGCACTAAGACTCAGCACTAAGACTCAGCACTAAGACTCAGCACTGCACCATAGACTCAGCACTAAGACTCAGCACTAAGACTCAGCACTAAGACTCAGCACTAAGACTCAGCACTAAGACTCAGCACTAAGGCTCAGCACTAAGACTCAGCACTAAGACTCAGCACTAAGACTCAGCACTAAGGCTCAGCACTAAGACTCAGCACTAAGACTCAGCACTAAGACTCAGCACTAAGACTCAGCACTAAGACTCAGCACTAAGACTCAGCACTAAGACTCAGCACTAAGACTCAGCACTAAGATTCAGCACTAAGGCTCAGCACTAAGACTCAGCACTAAGACTCAGCACTGCACCATAGACTCAGCACTAAGACTCAGCACTAAGACTCAGCACTAAGACTCAGCACTAAGACTCAGCACTAAGACTCAGCACTGCACCATAGACTCAGCACTAAGACTCAGCACTAAGACTCAGCAATAAGACTCAGCACTAAGACTCACCACTGCACCATAGACTCAGCACTAAGACTCAGCACTAAGACTCAGCAATAAGACTCAGCACTAAGACTCAGCACTAAGACTCAGCACTGCACCATAGACTCAGCACTAAGACTCAGCACTAAGACTCAGCACTAAGATTCAGCACTAAGACTCAGCACTAAGACTCAGCACTAAGACTCAGCACTAAGACTCAGCACTAAGACTCAGCACTGCACCATAGACTCAGCACTAAGACTCAGCACTAAGACTCAGCACTAAGACTCGGCACTAAGACTCAGCAATAAGACTCAGCACTAAGACTCAGCACTAAGACTCAGCACTAATACTCAACACTAAAACTCAGCACTAAGACTCAGCACTAAGACTCAGCACTAAGACTCAGCACTAAGACTCAGCACTAAGACTCAGCACTAAGACTCAGCACTAAGACTCAGCACTAAGACTCAGCACTAAGGCTCAGCACTAAGACTCAGCACTAAGACTCAGCACTAAGACTCAGCACTGCACCATAGACTCAGCACTAAGATTCAGCACTGCACCATAGACTCAGCACTAAGACTCAGCACTAAGACTCAGCAATAAGGCTCAGCACTAAGACTCAGCACTAATACTCAGCACTAAGACTCAGCACTAAGACTCAGCACTAAGACTCAGCACTAAGACTCAGCACTAAGACTCAGCACTGCACCATAGACTCAGCACTAAGACTCAGCACTAAGACTCAGCAATAAGGCTCAGCACTAAGACTCAGCACTAAGACTCAGCACTAAGACTCAGCACTAAGACTCAGCACTAAGACTCCGCACTAAGATTCAGCACTAAGGCTCAGCACTAAGACTCAGCACTAAGACTCAGCACTAAGACTCAGCACTAAGGCTCAGCACTAAGGCTCAGCACTAAGACTCAGCACTAAGACTCAGCACTAAGACTCAGCACTAAGGCTCAGCACTAAGACTCAGCACTAAGACTCAGCACTGCACCATAGACTCAGCACTAAGACTCAGCACTGCACCATAGACTCAACACTAAGAATCAGCACTAAGACTCAGCACTAAGACTCAGCACTAAGACTCATCAGCACTAAGACTCAGCACTAAGACTCAGCACTGCACCATAGACTCAGCACTAAGACTCAGCACTGCACCATAGACTCAACACTACACCACAGACTCAACACTGCACCATAGACTCAGCACTGCCCATAGACTCAGCACTGCACCATAGACTCAGAACTGCACCAGAGACTCAGCACTGCACCATAGACTCAACACTGCACCATAGACTCAACACTGCACCATAGACTCAACATGCACCATAGACTCAACACTGCACCATAGACTCAACACTAAGACTCAGCACTGCACCATAGACTCAGCACTAAGACTCAGCACTGCACCATAGACTCAGCACTGCACCACAGACTCAGCACTAAGACTTAGCACTGCACCATAGACTCAGCACTGCACCATAGACTCAACACTGCACATAGACTCAGCACTGCACGATAGACTCAGCACGAAGACTCAGCACTAAGACTCAGCACTAAGACTCAGCACTGCACCATAGACTCAGCACTAAGACTCAGCACTGCACCATAGACTCAACACAACACCACAGACTCAGCACTGTCCATATACTCAGCACTGCACCATAGACTCAGCACTGCACCATTGACTCAACACTGCCCATAGACTCAGCACTGCACCCTAGACTCAGCACTGCACCATAGACTCAGCACTGCACCATAGACTCAGCACTGCACCATAGACTCAGCACTGCACCATAGACTCAACACTGAACCACAGACTCAACACTGCACCATAGACTCAACACTGCCCATAGACTCAACACTGCACCATAGACATAGACTCAACACTGCCCATAGACTCAGCACTGCACCCTAGACTCAGCACTGCACAATAGACTCAGCACTGCACCATAGACTCAGCACTGCACCATAGACTCAACACTGCATCATAGACTCAGCACTAAGACTCAGCACTAAGACTCAGCACTGCACCATAGACTCAGCACTAAGACTCAGCAATAAGACTCAGCACTAAGACTCAGCACTAAGACTCAGCACTAAGACTCAGCACTAAGACTCAGCACTGCACCATAGACTCAGCACTAAGACTCAGCACTAAGACTCAGCAATAAGACTCAGCACTAAGACTCACCACTGCACCATAGACTCAGCACTAAGACTCAGCACTAAGACTCAGCAATAAGACTCAGCACTAAGACTCAGCACTAAGACTCAGCACTAAGACTCAGCACTAAGACTCAGCACTAAGACTCAGGACTGCACCATAGACTCAGCACTAAGACTCAGCACTAAGACTCAGCACTAAGACTCAGCACTAAGACTCAGCACTAAGACTCAGCACTAAGACTCAGCACTAAGACTCAGCACTAAGACTCAGCACTGCACCATAGACTCAGCACTAAGACTCAGCACTAAGACTCAGCACTAAGACTCGGCACTAAGACTCAGCAATAAGACTCAGCACTAAGACTCAGCACTAAGACTCAGCACTAAGACTCAGCACTAAGACTCAGCACTAAGACTCAGCACTAAGACTCAGCACTAAGACTCAGCACTAAGGCTCAGCACTAAGACTCAGCACTAAGACTAAGCACTAAGACTCAGCACTAAGACTCAGCACTAAGACTCAGCACTAAGACTCAGCACTAAGACTCAGCACTAAGACTCAGCACTAAGACTCAGCACTAAGACTCAGCACTAAGACTCAGCACTAAGACTCAGCACTAAGACTCAGCACTAAGGCTCAGCACTAAGACTCAGCACTAAGACTCAGCAATAAGACTCAGCACTAAGACTCAGCACTAAGATTCAGCACTAAGACTCAGCACTGCACCATAGACTCAGCACTAAGACTCAGCACTAAGAGTCAGCACTAAGACTCAGCACTAAGACTCAGCATTAAGACTCAGCACTAAGACTCAGCACTAAGACTCAGCACTAAGACTCAGCACTAAGACTCAGCACTAAGACTCAGCACTAAGACTCAGCACTAAGACTCAGCACTAAGACTCAGCACTAAGACTCAGCACTGCACCATAGACTCAGCACTAAGACTCAGCACTAAGACTCAGCACTAAGACTCAGCACTAAGACTCAGCACTAAGACTCAGCACTAAGACTCAGCACTAAGACTCAGCACTAAGACTCAGCACTGCACCATAGACTCAGCACTAAGACTCAGCACTAAGACTCAGCACTAAGACTCGGCACTAAGACTCAGCAATAAGACTCAGCACTAAGACTCAGCACTAAGACTCAGCACTAAGACTCAGCACTAAGACTCAGCACTAAGACTCAGCACTAAGACTCAGCACTAAGACTCAGCACTAAGGCTCAGCACTAAGACTCAGCACTAAGACTCAGCACTAAGACTCAGCACTAAGACTCAGCACTAAGACTCAGCACTAAGACTCAGCACTAAGACTCAGCACTAAGACTCAGCACTAAGACTCAGCACTAAGACTCAGCACTAAGACTCAGCACTAAGACTCAGCACTAAGGCTCAGCACTAAGACTCAGCACTAAGACTCAGCAATAAGACTCAGCACTAAGACTCAGCACTAAGATTCAGCACTAAGACTCAGCACTGCACCATAGACTCAGCACTAAGACTCAGCACTAAGAGTCAGCACTAAGACTCAGCACTAAGACTCAGCATTAAGACTCAGCACTAAGACTCAGCACTAAGACTCAGCACTAAGACTCAGCACTAAGACTCAGCACTAAGGCTCAGCACTAAGGCTCAGCACTAAGACTCAGCACTAAGACTCAGCACTAAGACTCAGCACTGTACCATAGACTCAGCACTAAGACTCAGCACTGCACCATAGACTCAGCACTAAGAGTCAGCACTAAGACTCAGCACTAAGACTCAGCACTAAGACTCAGCACTAAGACTCAGCACTAAGACTCAGCACTAAGACTCAGCACTAAGACTCAGCACTAAGGCTCAGCACTAAGACTCAGCACTAAGACTCAGCACTAAGACTCAGCACTGCACCATAGACTCAGCACTAAGACTCAGCACTGCACCATAGACTCAGCACTAAGACTCAGCACTAAGACTCAGCAATAAGGCTCAGCACTAAGACTCAGCACTAATACTCAGCACTAAGACTCAGCACTAAGACTCAGCACTAAGACTCAGCACTAAGACTCAGCACTAAGACTCAGCACTGCACCATAGACTCAGCACTAAGACTCAGCACTAAGACTCAGCAATAAGGCTCAGCACTAAGACTCAGCACTAAGACTCAGCACTAAGACTCAGCACTAAGACTCAGCACTAAGACTCCGCACTAAGATTCAGCACTAAGGCTCAGCACTAAGACTCAGCACTAAGACTCAGCACTAAGACTCAGCACTAAGGCTCAGCACTAAGGCTCAGCACTAAGACTCAGCACTAAGACTCAGCACTAAGACTCAGCACTAAGGCTCAGCACTAAGACTCAGCACTAAGACTCAGCACTGCACCATAGACTCAGCACTAAGACTCAGCACTGCACCATAGACTCAACACTAAGAATCAGCACTAAGACTCAGCACTAAGACTCAGCACTAAGACTCATCAGCACTAAGACTCAGCACTAAGACTCAGCACTGCACCATAGACTCAGCACTAAGACTCAGCACTGCACCATAGACTCAACACTACACCACAGACTCAACACTGCACCATAGACTCAGCACTGCCCATAGACTCAGCACTGCACCATAGACTCAGAACTGCACCAGAGACTCAGCACTGCACCATAGACTCAACACTGCACCATAGACTCAACACTGCACCATAGACTCAACATGCACCATAGACTCAACACTGCACCATAGACTCAACACTAAGACTCAGCACTGCACCATAGACTCAGCACTAAGACTCAGCACTGCACCATAGACTCAGCACTGCACCACAGACTCAGCACTAAGACTTAGCACTGCACCATAGACTCAGCACTGCACCATAGACTCAACACTGCACATAGACTCAGCACTGCACGATAGACTCAGCACGAAGACTCAGCACTAAGACTCAGCACTAAGACTCAGCACTGCACCATAGACTCAGCACTAAGACTCAGCACTGCACCATAGACTCAACACAACACCACAGACTCAGCACTGTCCATATACTCAGCACTGCACCATAGACTCAGCACTGCACCATTGACTCTACACTGTCCATAGACTCAACACTGCACCATAGACTCAATACTGCACCATAGACTCAGCACTGCATCATAGACTCAACACTGCGAAATTGACTCAGCACTGCACCATAGACTCAGCACTGCACCATAGACTCAGCACTGCACCATAGACTCAACACTGCACCATAGACTCAACGCTGCACCATATACTCAACACTACACCATAAACTCAACACTGCACCACAGATTCAACACTGCCCATAGACTCAGCACTGCACCATAGACTCAATACTGCACCATAGACTCAACAATGAACCATAGACTCAACACTACACCATAGACTCAATACTGCCCATAGACTCGGCACTGCACCCTAGACTCAGCACTGCACCATAGACTCAGCACTGCACCATAGACTCAGCACTGCACCATAGACTCAGCACTGCACCATAGACTCAACACTGCATCATAGACTCAGCACTAAGACTCAGCACTAAGACTCAGCACTACACCATAGACTCAGCACTGCCCATAGACTCAGCACTGCACCATAGACTCAGCACTGCACCATTGACTCTACACTGTCCATAGACTCAACACAGCACCATAGACTCAATACTGCACCATAGACTCAGCACTGCATCATAGACTCAACACTGCGAAATTGACTCAGCACTGCACCATAGACTCAGCACTGCACCATAGACTCAGCACTGCACCATAGACTCAACACTGCACCATAGACTCAACGCTGCACCATATACTCAACACTACACCATAAACTCAACACTGCACCACAGATTCAACACTGCCCATAGACTCAGCACTGCACCATAGACTCAATACTGCACCATAGACTCAACAATGAACCATAGACTCAACACTACACCATAGACTCAATACTGCCCATAGACTCAGCACTGCACCCTAGACTCAGCACTGCACCATAGACTCAGCACTGCACCATAGACTCAGCACTGCACCATAGACTCAGCACTGCACCATAGACTCAACACTGCATCATAGACTCAGCACTAAGACTCAGCACTAAGACTCAGCACTACACCATAGACTCAGCACTGCCCATAGACTCAGCACTGCACCACAGACTCAGCACTGCACCATAGACTCAGCACTGCACCATAGACTCAACGCTGCACCATAGACTCAACACTACACAATAAACTCAACACTGTACCACAGACTCAACACTGCCCATAGACTCAGCACTGCACCATAGACGCAACACTGCCCATAGACTCAGCACTGCACCATAGACTCAGCACTGCACCATAGACTCAGCACTGCGGCATAGACTCAGCACTGCGGCATAGACTCAACACTGCACCATAGACTCAACGCTGCACCATAGACTCAACACTGCACCACAGACGCAACACTGCACCATAGACTAAGCACTGCACCATAGACTCAGCACTGAGACTCAGCACTGCACCATAGACTCAGCACTGCATCAAAGACTCAACACTGCACCATAGACTCAACAATGCACCATAGACTCAGCACTAAGACTCTGCACTGCACCATAGACTCAACACTGAACCATAGACTCAACACTGCACCATAGACTCAGCACTGCACCATAGACTCAGCACTGCACCATAGACTCAGCACTGCACCATAGACTCAGCACTGCACCATAGACTCAATACTGCACCATAGACTCAACACTGAACCACAGACTCAACACTGCACCATAGACTCAACACTGCCCATAGACTCAACACTGCACCATAGACTCAACACTGCACCATAGACTCAACACTGCCCATAGACTCAGCACTGCACCCTAGACTCAGCACTGCACCATAGACTCAGCACTGCACCATAGACTCAGCACTGCACCATAGACTCAGCACTGCACCATAGACTCAACACTGCATCATAGACTCAGCACTAAGACTCAGCACTAAGACTCAGCACTGCACCATAGACTCAGCACTGCCCATAGACTCAGCACTGCACCACAGACTCAGCACTGCACCATAGACTCAACACTGCACCATAGACTCAACACTGCACCATAGATTCAACACAACACCACAGACTCAGCACTGTCCATAGACTCAGCACTGCACCATAGACTCAGCACTGCACCATAGACTCAACACTGCACCATAGACTCAACGCTGCACCATAGACTCAACACTACACCATAAACTCAACACTGTACCACAGACTCAACACTGCCATAGACTCAGCACTGCACCATAGACTCAATACTGCACCATAGACTCAACAATGAACCATAGACTCAACACTGCACCATAGACGCAACACTGCCCATAGACTCAACACTGCCCATAGACTCAACACTGCACCATAGACTCAGCACTGCGGCATAGACTCAGCACTGCGGCATAGACTCAGCACTGCACCATAGACTCAACACTGCACCATAGACTCCACACTGCACAACAGACTCAACACTGCCCATAGACTCAACACTGCACCATAGACTCAACACTGCACCATAGACTCAGCACTGCACCACAGACTCAGCACTGCACGATAGACTCAACACTGCACCATAAACTCAACATTGCACCATAGACTCAACACTGCACCACAGACTCAAAACTGCACCATAGACTCAACATTGAGACTCAACACTGCACCACAGACTCACCACTGCACCACAGACTCAACACTACACCATAGACTCAACACTGCACCACAGACTCACCACTGCACCATAGACTCAACACTACACCATAGACTCAACACTGCACCATAGATTCAACACAACACCACAGACTCAGCACTAAGACTCAGCACTAAGACTCAACACTACACCATAGACTCAACACTGCACCATAGACTCAACACCGCACCACAGACTCAGCACTGAGACTCGGCACTAAGACTCACCACTGCACCACAGTCTCAGCACCGCACCACCACAGACTCAGCACTAAGACTCAGCACTGCACCACAGACTCAGCACTGAGACTCAGCACTGCACCACAGACTCAGCACTGCACCATAGACTCAACACTGCACCATAGACTCAACACTGCACCATAGATTCAACACAACACCACAGACTCAGCACTGTCCATAGACTCAGCACTGCACCATAGACTCAGCACTGCACCATAGACTCAACAATGAACCATAGACTCAACACTGCACCATAGACGCAACACTGCCCATAGACTCACCACTGCACCATAGACTCAACACTGCACCATAGACTCAACACTGCACCATAGACTCACCACTGCACCATAGACTCAGCACCGCACCACAGACTCAGCACCGCAGCACCACAGACTCAGCACTGAGACTCAGCACTGCACCATAGACTCACCACTGCACCACAGACTCACCACCGCACCACAGAGACTCAGCACCACCGCACCACAGAAACCCCCCCGCGCAACGCTGCACCGTAGGCCCGGCGCGTGCTAACCTGCGCTCCGTTTCTCCGCCTCCACCTCCTCCCCGTCGCCTGGCACGCCCCCACGCCGGACGAGGTGCGTGTCAAGCGGCCCTCCGTGGCCACCTCCGTGGCCTCCTCCGTGGCCTCCTCCGTGGCCTCCTCCGTGGCCGCCGCTGTGGCCGCCGCTGTGGCCGTGGTGGCGGCCGCAGGGACTAGCGGCGGCGGCGTCGTAGAGGCTGCGTCCGCTCAGCGCCAGCAGGCCGTGGGCCGCCGCCGCCGGGTTGCCGAAGCGGCCGGCCAGGGTGGCGGCCACGAGGCGCCGCTCGCTCGCCGCGCAGTCCCAGCCATGCGGGGAGAGGTCCAGCAGGCGTTGGCCCGCTGTGAGCGCCTGTGTGCGGGTGGGTGAGTGGGTGGGTGGGTGGGGTGGGTGGGTGGGTGGGTGAGTGGGTGGGTGGGTGGGTGGGTGAGTGGGTGGGTTGGTGGGTGAGTGGGTGAGTGGGTGGGTGAGTGGGTGGGTGAGTGGGTGGGTGGGTGGGTGGGTGAGTGGGTGAGTGGGTGAGTGGGTGAATGAGTGGGTGGGTGGTTTATGGGTGAGTGGGTGGGTGGGTGGGGTGGGGTGGGTGGGTGGGTGGTGGGTGGGTGGGTGGGTGAGTGGGTGGGTGGGTGGGTGAGTGGGTGGGTGGGTGAGTGGGTGGGTGGTGGGTGGGTGGTGGGTGAGTGGGTGAGTGGTGGGTGGGTGGGTGAGTGGTTTGTGGGTGGGTGGGTGAGTGGGTGGGTGGGTGGGTGAGTGGGTGAGTAGGTGGTTGGTGGGTGAGTGGGTGGTGGGTGAGTGGGTGGGTGGTGGGTGAGTGGGTGGGTGAGTGGGTGATGAGTGAGTGGGTGGTGGGTGGGTGGTGGGTGGGTGGGTGGGTGAGTGGGTGGGTGAGTGGGTTGGTGAGTGGGTGGGTGAGTGGGTGAGTGGGTGGTGGGTGAGTGATTGAGTGGGTGGTGGGTGAGTGAGTGGGTGGTGGGTGGTGGGAGGGTGGTGGGTGGGTGGTTTGTGGGTGGGTGGGTGAGTGGGTGGGTGAGTGGGTGAGTGGGTGAGTGAGTGGGTGAGTGGGTGGGTAGGTGGGTGGGTGGTGGGAGGGTGGTGGGTGGGTGGGTGAGTGATTGAGTGGGTGGGTGGTGGTGGGTGGTGGTGGGAGGGTGGTTTATGGGTGGGTGGGTGGGTGGGTGAGTGGGTGGGTGGGTGAGTGGGTGGGTGAGTGGGTGGTGGGTGAGTGGGTGGGTGAGTGGGTGAGTGGGTGGTGGGTGGGTGGTGGGTGGGTGGGTGGGTGAGTGGGTGAGTGGGTGGGTGAGTGGGTTGGTGAGTGGGTGGGTGAGTGGGTGAGTGGGTTGGTGAGTGGGTGGGTGAGTGGGTGAGTGGGTGGTGGGTGAGTGATTGAGTGGGTGGTGGGTGAGTGAGTGGGTGGTGGGTGGTGGGAGGGTGGTGGGTGGGTGGTTTGTGGGTGGGTGGGTGAGTGGGTGGGTGAGTGGGTGAGTGGGTGAGTGAGTGGGTGAGTGGGTGGGTAGGTGGGTGGGTGGTGGGAGGGTGGTGGGTGGGTGGGTGAGTGATTGAGTGGGTGGGTGGTGGTGGGTGGTGGTGGGAGGGTGGTTTATGGGTGGGTGGGTGAGTGGGTGAGTGGGTTGGTGAATGGGTGGGTGAGTGGGTTGGTGAGTGGGTGAGTGATTGAGTGGGTGGGTGGTGGTGGGTGGGTGGGTGGATGATTGAGTGGATGGATGAGTGGGTGGGTGAGTGGGTGGGTGAGTGGGTGAGTGGGTGGATGGATGAGTGGGTGGGTGGTGGGTGGGTGGGTGGGTGAGTGGGTTGGTGAGTGGGTGGGTGAGTGATTGAGTGGGTGGTGGGTGAGTGGGTGAGTGATTGAGTGGGTGGGTGGGTGGGTGAGTGGGTTGGTGAGTGGGTGAGTGATTGAGTGGGTGGGTGTTGCTGGGTGGGAGGGTGGATGATTGAGTGGATGGATGAGTGGATGGATGAGTGGGTGGGTGAGTGGGTAAGTGGGTGGATGGATGAGTGGGTGGGTGAGTGGGTGAATGGGTGAGTGGGTTGGTGAGTGGGTGGTGGGTTGGTGAGTGGGTGGTGGGTGGGTGGGTAGGAGAACAAGTAGAGATGTTAACTGCCTTGCCCGGTGCGCAGGAGGTCGTCGGTTCGATCCTAGACCCTGACGATGCCTGCTGCTGCTGCTGCTCTACATTTGGACCGGGTACTCATTTGAGGCTGAGTCGATCTAGGGGAGGCCCAGGACCGGTTCAGATCATCGTCACCGGTGGTGTCGCCGGGTTCGTAGCGCAGCGTAGCGCTAACCACTACACCCACCGCTCCCCCCACACACACACAGTGACACAACAACAACCACAACCGCCATTCGCCACAACAACAACCGCCATTCCGCTGCGGTAAGCCTCCTCATTCTCTGACGTGGGATTCTGTAGCCGATGACAGTGGGCCTGTCGCTTTTTCTCAACTATCCTGAACACATCCTCTGTCAGCCAGGGTCTCTGGGGAGGTCTGGACCGCGTACCCAAAGCAGCCATTGCAGCTGCATGAGTCACAGTCCTAAACCTCGCCCATTTACCCTCGACATCAGGAGGAGTCGGGGACGATGCCAACCCCAGCCGCAAGCGATGATGAAATTCTCGCTTGCAACTTTCATCAGATAACTGAGACCAGGCCACTTTAGATTGGAATGGGGTCCTGGGTGTACACGCACCACCGGAGTGGAAGAATGGCAGGCACATATTACAAATGACTAGTCGATGGTCAGAGGGCAGATCAGCTCCACGGTAGGTCCTGGTGTCAAGGACATGGGCTCGCATCCGCTGGTCCGTCACTATGTAGTCCAGCAGATGTTCTTGCTTGGACCCGGCATGCATCCATGATGTTGTGTGGATGCGCCGATGCCGGAACAGCGTGTTGGTAATTACAAGCCCATGGGCTGCACAAAAATCTAGCAGCCTCCTACCGTTGTTATTGAGCTGATCTGGCCAATGCCCTCCAATCGCTCCAGACCAGGTGCCAACATCATGACCAACTCGGGCATTGAAGTCACCCAACATGATGACTCTATCCTGAGGGGCCACTTTAGCCAGCACCTGTGACAGGAGGTCATTGAAGGCATCTGACTCATCGGCTTTGCCTGCATCCCTCCACGGATGTTCGTCTTCGGTGGGGGCATAAGTAACCACGACCACCATTCCTCGCCTCCGGTTGATGGGAAGGCGAGCCCAAAGTAGCCTGGGGCTTACAGCTTCCCAAACCTCACCGCCACGCCCCCATGCCCCCTTCATTCTTTTGTTCATAAGAAGAGACACACCCTGTTGTTTGGCAGTCTGCTGCCCCGAGTAGAGGACTGTCTACTCCTCATGGTGGCAGGAGCCAGAACCGGTCCACCGGACCTCCTGAATGCCACAGAGATCCAGGCGGTACCGGTCCAGCTCCCGACAGAGGAGTGGCAGCCTCTCCTCCGCAGTGAGCGTTCGAACATTCCACGTGGCCACACGAAGTGGCTTTTCGTTGTTTCTGGAGGAGCCCCGAGGATAGAGATTCAACCTCCTGGCTCCGCCAATTGGGGTTTGGCCAGGAGACGTTATAGACGCCTGTCCCCCCGGGGCCTCCGGCACAAGTTTATTGGTTACATTTTTAATTCGTGGTTTCGTGGTAATTTTTTGAAGGTGGAGGGGTTACCAGCCCCTTGCACCCGTCCAGAGCCCCCGTTTAGCTACTGTGGTGGTCACAGATGCCATGAGGGGAGGGGCCAATCGGAATTGGCCCTCCCCCCACAGCACTGTCCACGACAGAGTTGCCCATCCGGCACCGTGAAGAGGTAGGGGGTTGTTTTGCCGGACCAGTGACACACACACACCTACACACACACACACCTACACACAGGTCACCGGGTTCGTAGCACAGCGTAGCGCTAACCACTACACCACCGCTCCCCACCAAAATACGTAGATGTAGGGGACACCAGAGCTTGGAGGAGGAGGGATGGGTGGTGGTGGGTGGTGGGTGGTGGTGGGTGGTAGGTGGTGGTGGTCGGTGGGTGGGTGGATGTCTGGGTGGGTGGCCGGCTGGGTGGGTGGCCAGCTGGTTGGGTGGCTGGGTGTGTGGGTGGCTGGGTGTCTGGGTGGGTGGCTGGGTGGGTGGCCGGCTGGTTGGGTGGGTGGGTGGGTTGCTGGGTGGGAGGCTGGGTAGCTGGCTGGCTGGGGGGGTGGGTGGCTGGGTGGCTGGGTGGGTAGCTGGCTGGGTAGCTGGCTGTGTGGGTGGCTGGCTGGCTGGCTGGGTGGGTGGCTGGCTGGGTGGGTGGGTGGCTGGGTAGCTGGCTGGGTAGCTGGCTGGCTGGGGGGGTGGGTGGTGGGTGGGTGGCTGGGTGGCTGGGTGGGTGGCTGGGTAGCTGGCTGTGTGGGTGACTGGCTGGCTGGCTGGTTGGCTGGGTAGCTGGCTGGGTGGGTGGGTGGGTGGCTGGGTAGCTGGCTGGGTAGCTGGCTGTGTGGGTGGGTGGGTGGCTGGCTGGCTGGGTGGCTGGCTGGGTGGGTGGGTGGCTGGGTAGCTGGCTGGGTAGCTGGCTGTGTGGGTGGGTGGGTGGGTGGCTGGCTGGCTGGCTGGCTGGGTGGGTGGGTGGGTGGCTGGGTAGCTGGCTGGGTAGCTGGCTGTGTGGGTGGGTGGGTGGCTGGCTGGCTGGGTGGCTGGCTGGCTGGGTGGGTGGCTGGGTAGCTGGCTGGGTAGCTGGCTGTGTGGGTGGGTGGGTGGCTGGCTGGCTGGGTGGCTGGCTGGGTGGGTGGGTGGCTGGGTAGCTGGCTGGGTAGCTGGCTGGCTGTGTGGCTGGTTGGCTGGCTGGGTGGGTGGCTGGCTGGGTAGCTGGCTGTGTGGGTGGGTGGCTGGCTGGCTGGCTGGGTGGGTAGCTGGCTGGGTAGCTGGCTGGCTGTGTGGCTGGTTGGCTGGCTGGCTGGGGGGGTGGGTGGTGGGTGGGTGGCTGGCTGGGTGGGTGGGTGGCTGGGTAGCTGGCTGTGTGGGTGGGTGGCTGGCTGGCTGGGTAGCTGGCTGTGTGGGTGGGTGGCTGGCTGGCTGGGTAGCTGGCTGTGTGGGTGGCTGGTTGGCTGGCTGGGTGAGTGGCGCCCCCCCCCCCGCTCCGTCTCGCCTGCATGGCCACGGCGGAGCCGTAGACGGACGTCGCCGGCTCGGAGGCCTCCGCCTCCGCCGCCTGGAGCCGTCGCAGAAGGCCGCGGGCCGCCAGCTCTACATCAGCCGCCAGCTTCGGCGAGAGGCCGGAGCGGGCGGCGGGGCGCGAGGAGACGCAGGAGAGGGCCAGCGAGCACATGGACATCGTGCCTGGGGAGAGAGACACGCACGGGGAGAGAGAGACATGGTGAGAGAGACACACGGGGAGAGAGAGAGACACGGGGAGAGAGACACACGGGGAGAGAGACACACGGGGAGAGAGACGCGGTGAGAGAGACACGGTGAGAGAGACACGGAGAGAGAGAGACGGTGAGAGAGAGACGCGGAGAGAGAGACACGGGGAGAGAGAGACGCGGAGAGAGAGACACGGGGAGAGAGAGACGGTGAGAGAGAGACGCGGAGAGAGAGACACGGGGAGAGAGACACGGGAGGAGAGAGATACGGGGAGAGAGACGCAGGGAGAGAGACATGGGGAGAGAGAGACATGGGGAGAGAGAGACATGGGGAGAGAGACACACACGGGGAGAGAGAGACACGGGGAGAGAGACACGGGGAGAGAGACACGGGGAGAGAGACACACGGGGAGAGAGACATGGGTGAGAGAGACACGGGGAGAGAGACACGGGGAGAGAGACAGGGGGAGAGAGACACGCACGGGGAGAGAGAGACACGGGGAGAGAGACGCGGAGAGAGAGATACGGGGAGAGAGACACGGGGAGAGAGACACGGGGAGAGAGACACGGGGAGAGAGACACGGGGAGAGAGACACGGGGAGAGAGACACGCACGGGGAGAGAGAGACACGGTGAGAGAGACACGGTGAGAGAGACACGCGGAGAGAGACACGGGGAGAGAGACACGGGGAGAGAGACACGGGGAGAGAGACACGGGGAGAGAGACACGGGGAGAGAGAGGCACGGGGAGAGAGACGCGGTGAGAGAGACGCAGGGAGAGAGACACGGGGAGAGAGACACGGGGAGAGAGACACGGGGAGAGAGACACGGTGAGAGAGACACGGGGAGAGAGACACGGTGAGAGAGACACGGGGAGAGAGACACGGGGAGAGACACACGGGTAGAGAGACACGGGGAGAGAGACGCGGAGAGAGAGACACGGGGAGAGAGACACGGGGAGAGAGACACGGGGAGAGAGACGCGGAGAGAGAGACACAGGGAGAGAGACACGGGTAGAGAGAAACGGGGAGAGAGAGACGCGGAGAGAGAGACACGGGGAGAGAGACACGGGTAGAGAGACACGGTGAGAGAGACACGGGGAGAGACACACGGGGAGAGAGACACGCACGGGGAGAGAGAGACACGGGGAGAGAGACGCGGAGAGAGAGACACGGGGAGAGAGACACGGGGAGAGAGACACGGGTAGAGAGACACGGGGAGAGAGAGACGCGGAGAGAGAGACACGGGGAGAGAGACACGGGTAGAGAGACACGGGGAGAGAGAGACGCGGAGAGAGAGACACGGGGAGAGAGACACGCACGGGGAGAGAGAGACACGGGAAGAGAGACGCGGAGAGAGAGATACGGGGAGAGAGACACGGGGAGAGAGACGCGGAGAGAGAGACACGGGGAGAGAGACACGGGGAGAGAGACACGGGGAGAGAGATGCGGAGAGAGAGACACAGGGAGAGAGACACGGGTAGAGAGACACGGGGAGAGAGAGACGCGGAGAGAGAGACACGGGGAGAGAGACACGGGGAGAGAGAGAGACGCGGAGAGAGAGACACGGGGAGAGAGACACGCACGGGGAGAGAGAGACACGGGGAGAGAGACGCGGGGAGAGAGACACGGGGAGAGAGACACGGGGAGAGAGACATGGGGAGAGAGACACGGAGAGAGAGACACGGGGAGAGAGACACGGGGAGAGAGACACGGAGAGAGAGACACGGGGAGAGAGACACGGGGAGAGAGACACGGGGAGAGAGACACGGAGAGAGAGACACGGGGAGAGAGACACGGGAAGAGAGACGCGGAGAGAGAGACACGGGGAGAGAGACACGGTGAGAGAGACACGGGGAGAGAGACACGGGGAGAGAGACACGGGGAGAGAGACACGGGGAGAGAGACATGGGGAGAGAGACACGGGGAGAGAGACATGGGGTGAGAGAGACACGGGGAGAGAGACACGGTGAGAGAGACGCAGGGAGAGACACGGGGAGGGAGAGACACGGGGAGTGAGAGACACGGGGAGAGAGACACGGGAAGAAAGACGTGGAGAGAGAGAGAGACACGGGGAGAGAGAGAGACACGGGGAGAGAGAGAGACGCGGGGAGAGAGACACGGGGAGAGACGCGGGGAGAGAGACACGGGGAGAGAGACACGGGGAGAGAGAGAGACATGGGGAGAGAGAGATACGCGGGGAGAGAGACACGCAGGGAGAGAGACACGGGGAGAGAGACATGGGGAGAGAGAGACACGGGGAGTGAGAGACACGGTGAGAAAAATACGGGGAGAGAGACATGGGGAGAGAGACATGGGGAGAGAGACACGGGGAGAGAGACGCAGGGAGAGAGGCGCGGGGAGAGAGACACGGGGAGAGAGACGCTGAGAGAGAGATACGGGAAGAGAGACACGGGAAGAGAGACGTGGAGAGAGAGACGCGGGGAGAGAGACACGGGGAGAGAGAGACGCAGGTAGAGAGACACGGGGAGAGAGAGACACGGGGAGAGAGACACGGGGAGAGAGACACGCACGGGGAGAGAGACGCGGGGAGAGAGACACGGTGAGAGAGACGCAGGGAGAGACACGGGGAGAGAGAGACACGCCGAGAGAGAGACACGGAGAGAGAGACACGGAGAGAGAGACACGAGGAGAGAGACATGGGGAGAGAGACGCGGGGAGAGAGGCACGGAGAGAGAGACACGGTGAGAGAGACACGGGGAGAGAGCGACGCGGGGAGAGAGACACGGGGAGAGAGAGACGGGGAGAGAGACACGTGGGGAGAGAGAGACGCGGGGAGAGAGACACGGTGAGAGAGACATGGTGAGAGAGACATGGTGAGAGAGACATGGGGAGAGAGACACGGGGAGAGAGACACGCGGGGAGAGAGAGACACGCGGGGAGAGAGACATGGGGAGAGAGAGACGGGGAGAGAGACACGGGGAGAGAGACACGGGGAGAGAGACACGTGGTGAGAGAGACACGGGGAGAGAGACGCGGGGAGAGAGGCACACGGGGAGAGAGACGCGGGGAGAGAGACACGGGGAGAGAGACACGGTGAGAGAGACACGGGGAGAGAGAGACACGCGGGGAGAGAGATGCGGGGAGAGAGACGCGGGGAGAGAGACACACGGTGAGAGAGAGACGCAGGGAGAGAGACACGGGGAGAGAGACACGGGGAGAGAGACACAGTGAGAGAGACGCAGGGAGAGAGAGACGCGGGGAGAGAGACGCAGGGAGAGAGACACGGTGAGAGAGACGCAGGGAGAGACACGGGGAGAGAGATTCGGGGAGAGAGACACGGGGAGAGTTGCATGGGAAGAGAGACACGGGGAGAGAGAGACGCAGAGAGAGAGACACGGGGAGAGAGACGCGGGGAGAGAGAGACGCGGGGAGAGAGACACGGGGAGAGAGACGCGGGGAGAGAGACATGGGGAGAGAGAGACATGGGGAGAGAGACACAGGGAGAGAAACACGGTGAGAGAGACACGGTGAGAGAGACACGGGGAGAGAGACACGGGGAGAGAGACGCGGTGAGAGAGAGAGACACGGGGAGAGGGACACGGTGAGAGAGACACACGGTGAGAGAGAGACGCAGGGAGAGAGACACGGGGAGAGAGACACGGTGAGAGAGACACGGGGAGAGAGAGACACGCGGGGAGAGAGATGCGGGGAGAGAGACGCGGGGAGAGAGACACACGGTGAGAGAGAGACGCAGGGAGAGAGACACGGGGAGAGAGACACGGGGAGAGAGACACGGTGATAGAGACGCAGGGAGAGAGAGACGCGGGGAGAGAGACGCAGGGAGAGAGACACGGTGAGAGAGACGCAGGGAGAGACACGGGGAGAGAGATTCGGGGAGAGAGACACGGGGAGAGTGACACGGGAAGAGAGACACGGGGAGAGAGAGACGCGGAGAGAGAGACACGGGGAGAGAGACGCGGGGAGAGAGAGACGCGGGGAGAGAGACACGGGGAGAGAGACGCGGGGAGAGAGACATGGGGAGAGAGAGACATGGGGAGAGAGACACAGGGAGAGAAACACGGTGAGAGAGACACGGTGAGAGAGACACGGGGAGAGAGACACGGGGAGAGAGATGCGGTGAGAGAGAGAGACACGGGGAGAGGGACACGGTGAGAGAGACGTGGGGAGAGAGACAGACATGGGGAAAGAGACACGGGGAGAGAGACGCGGGGAGAGAAGCGCGGGGAGAGAGACACGGGAGAGAGACACAGAGAGAGAGACACGGTGAGAGAGAGACACGGGGAGAGAGACGCAGGGAGAGAGACACGGTGAGAGAGACACGGGGAGAGAGACACAGGGAGAGAAACACGGTGAGAGAGACACGGTGAGAGAGACACGGGTAGAGAGACACGGGGAGAGAGACGCGGTGAGAGAGAGAGACACGGGGAGAGGGACACGGTGAGAGAGACGTGGGGAGAGAGACAGACATGGGGAAAGAGACACGGGGAGAGAGACGCGGGGAGAGAAACACGGGGAGAGAGACGCGGGGAGAGAAACGCGGGGAGAGAGACACGGGGAGAGAGACACGGGAAGAGAGACGCAGGGAGAGAGACACCGGGAGAGAGACGCGGGGAGAGAGACGCGGGGAGAGAGACACGGGGAGTGAGACACGGGGAGAGAGACATGGGGAGAGAGACACGGGGAGAGAGACACGGGGAGAGAGACACGGGGAGTGAGACACGGGGAGAGAGACACGGGGAGAGAGACACGGGGAATGAGAGACACAGGGAGAGATACACGGGGAGAGACAGTCACGGTGAGAGAGACGCGGGGAGAGAGAGACAAGGGGAGAGAGACACGAGGAGAGAGAGACGAGGAGAGAGACACGGGGAGAGAGACATGGGGAATGAGAGACACGGGAAGAGAGACACGGGGAGAGATACACGGGGAGAGAGACATAGTGAGAGAGAGACACGGGGAGAGAAACACGGGGAGAGAGACACGGGGAATGAGAGACACGGGGAGAGAGACACGGGGAGAGAGACACGGGGAGAGAGAGAGACATGGGGAGAGAGAGATACGCGGGGAGAGAGACACGCAGGGAGAGAGACACGGGGAGAGAGACACGGGGAGAGAGACACGGGGAGAGAGACATGGGGAGAGAGACACACGGGGAGAGAGACACGGGGAGAGAGACACGGGGAGAGAGAGACACGGGGAGAGAGACGCGGGGAGAGAGAGACATGGGGAGAGAGAGACACGGGAGAGACACGGGGAGAGGGAGACACAGGGAAAGAAACACGGGGAGAGAGACACGGGGAGAGAGACACGGGGAATGAGAGACACGGGGAGAGAGACACGGGGAGAGAGACACGGGGAGAGAGACATGTTGAGAGAGAGACACGGGGAGAGAAACACGGGGAGAGAGACACGGGGAATGAGAGACACGGGGAGAGAGACACGGGGAGAGACAGACACGGTGAGAGAGACGCGGGGAGAGAGAGACAAGGGGAGAGAGACACGAGGAGAGAGAGACACGGGGAGAAAGACACGGGGAGAGAGACACGGGGAGAGAGAGACACGGGGAGAGAGAGACATGGGGAGAGAGACGCGGGGAGAGAGAGACGTGGGGAGAGAGAGCCACGGGGAGAGAGACGCGGGGAGAGAGACACGGGGAGAGAGACACGGGGAGAGAAACACGGGGAGAGAGACGCAGGGAGAGACACACGGGGAGAGAGACACGGCGAGAGAGACACGGGGAGAGAAACACACGGGGAGAGAGACACGGGGAGAGAGACACGGGGAGAGAGACGCAGGGAGAGAGACACGGGGAGAGAGACGCGGTGAGAGAGAGACACGGGGAGAGAGACATGGGGAGAGAGACATGGGGAGAGAGAGACACGGGGAGAGAGACATAGGGAGAGAGAGACACAGAGAGAGAGACACGGGGAGAGAGACACGGTGAGAGAGAGACACGGGGAGAGAGACGCGGGGAGAGAGACACGGTGAGAGAGAGACACTGGGGGAGAGACGCAGGGAGAGAGACACCGGGAGAGAGACGCGGGGAGAGAGACGCGGGGAGAGAGACAAGGGGAGAGAGACACGGGGAGAGACACGCGAGGAGAGAGACGCGGGGAGAGAGACGCGGGGAGAGAGACACGAGGAGAGAGAGACACGGGGAGAGAGACACGGGGAGAGAGAGACACGGAGAAAGAGACACGGGGAGAGAGACACGGGGAGAGAGAGACACGGAGAGAGAGACACAGGGAGAGAGAGACACGGGGAGAGAGAGACACGGAGAGAGAGACACGGGTAGAGAGAGACACAGAGAGAGAGACACGGGGAGAGAGACATGGGGAGAGAGACACACGGGGAGAGAGACACGGGGAGAGAGACACGGGGAGAGAGAGACACGGGGAGAGAGACGCGGGGAGAGAGAGACATGGGGAGAGAGAGACACGGGAGAGACACGGGGAGAGGGAGACACAGGGAAAGAAACACGGGGAGAGAGACACGGGGAGAGAGACACGGGGAATGAGAGACACGGGGAGAGAGACACGGGGAGAGAGACACGGGGAGAGAGACACGGGGAGAGAGACATGTTGAGAGAGAGACACGGGGAGAGAAACACGGGGAGAGAGACACGGGGAATGAGAGACACGGGGAGAGAGACACGGGGAGAGACAGACACGGTGAGAGAGACGCGGGGAGAGAGAGACAAGGGGAGAGAGACACGAGGAGAGAGAGACACGGGGAGCAAGACACGGGGAGAGAGACACGGGGAGAGAGAGACACGGGGAGAGAGAGACATGGGGAGAGAGACGCAGGGAGAGAGACACGGGGAGAGAGACGCGGTGAGAGAGAGACACGGGGAGAGAGACATGGGGAGAGAGACATGGGGAGAGAGAGACACGGGGAGAGAGACATAGGGAGAGAGAGACACAGAGAGAGAGACACGGGGAGAGAGACACGGTGAGAGAGAGACACGGGGAGAGAGACGCGGGGAGAGAGACACGGTGAGAGAGAGACACTGGGGGAGAGACGCAGGGAGAGAGACACCGGGAGAGAGACGCGGGGAGAGAGACGCGGGGAGAGAGACAAGGGGAGAGAGACACGGGGAGAGACACGCGAGGAGAGAGACGCGGGGAGAGAGACGCGGGGAGAGAGACACGAGGAGAGAGAGACACGGGGAGAGAGACACGGGGAGAGAGAGACACGGAGAAAGAGACACGGGGAGAGAGACACGGGGAGAGAGAGACACGGAGAGAGAGACACAGGGAGAGAGAGACACGGGGAGAGAGAGACACGGAGAGAGAGACACGGGTAGAGAGAGACACAGAGAGAGAGACACGGGGAGAGAGACATGGGGAGAGAGACACACGGGGAGAGAGACACGGGGAGAGAGACACGGGGAGAGAGAGACACGGGGAGAGAGACGCGGGGAGAGAGAGACATGGGGAGAGAGAGACACGGGAGAGACACGGGGAGAGGGAGACACAGGGAAAGAAACACGGGGAGAGAGACACGGGGAGAGAGACACGGGGAATGAGAGACACGGGGAGAGAGACACGGGGAGAGAGACACGGGGAGAGAGACACGGGGAGAGAGACATGTTGAGAGAGAGACACGGGGAGAGAAACACGGGGAGAGAGACACGGGGAATGAGAGACACGGGGAGAGAGACACGGGGAGAGACAGACACGGTGAGAGAGACGCGGGGAGAGAGAGACAAGGGGAGAGAGACACGAGGAGAGAGAGACACGGGGAGCAAGACACGGGGAGAGAGACACGGGGAGAGAGAGACACGGGGAGAGAGAGACATGGGGAGAGAGACGCGGGGAGAGAGAGACGTGGGGAGAGAGAGCCACGGGGAGAGAGACGCGGGGAGAGAGACACGGGGAGAGAGACACGGGGAGAGAAACACGGGGAGAGAGACGCAGGGAGAGACACACGGGGAGAGAGACACGGCGAGAGAGACACGGGGAGAGAAACACACGGGGAGAGAGACACGGGGAGAGAGACACGGGGAGAGAGACGCAGGGAGAGAGACACGGGGAGAGAGACGCGGTGAGAGAGAGACACGGGGAGAGAGACATGGGGAGAGAGACATGGGGAGAGAGAGACACGGGGAGAGAGACATAGGGAGAGAGAGACACAGAGAGAGAGACACGGGGAGAGAGACACGGTGAGAGAGAGACACGGGGAGAGAGACGCGGGGAGAGAGACACGGTGAGAGAGAGACACTGGGGGAGAGACGCAGGGAGAGAGACACCGGGAGAGAGACGCGGGGAGAGAGACGCGGGGAGAGAGACAAGGGGAGAGAGACACGGGGAGAGACACGCGAGGAGAGAGACGCGGGGAGAGAGACGCGGGGAGAGAGACACGAGGAGAGAGAGACACGGGGAGAGAGACACGGGGAGAGAGAGACACGGAGAAAGAGACACGGGGAGAGAGACACGGGGAGAGAGAGACACGGAGAGAGAGACACGGGGAGAGAGAGACACGGGGAGAGAGAGACACGGAGAGAGAGACACGGGTAGAGAGAGACACAGAGAGAGAGACACGGGGAGAGACACACGGGGAGAGAGAGACACGGCGAGAGAGAGACACGGGGAGAGAGACGCGGTGAGAGAGACACGGGGAGAGTTGCATGGGAAGAGAGACACGGGGAGAGAGAGACGCAGAGAGAGAGACACGGGGAGAGAGACGCGGGGAGAGAGAGACGCGGGGAGAGAGACACGGGGAGAGAGACGCGGGGAGAGAGACATGGGGAGAGAGAGACATGGGGAGAGAGACACAGGGAGAGAAACACGGTGAGAGAGACACGGTGAGAGAGACACGGGGAGAGAGACACGGGGAGAGAGACGCGGTGAGAGAGAGAGACACGGGGAGAGGGACACAGTGAGAGAGACACACGCTGAGAGAGAGACGCAGGGAGAGAGACACGGGGAGAGAGACACGGTGAGAGAGACACGGGGAGAGAGAGACACGCGGGGAGAGAGATGCGGGGAGAGAGACGCGGGGAGAGAGACACACGGTGAGAGAGAGACGCAGGGAGAGAGACACGGGGAGAGAGACACGGGGAGAGAGACACGGTGATAGAGACGCAGGGAGAGAGAGACGCGGGGAGAGAGACGCAGGGAGAGAGACACGGTGAGAGAGACGCAGGGAGAGACACGGGGAGAGAGATTCGGGGAGAGAGACACGGGGAGAGTGACACGGGAAGAGAGACACGGGGAGAGAGAGACGCGGAGAGAGAGACACGGGGAGAGAGACGCGGGGAGAGAGAGACGCGGGGAGAGAGACACGGGGAGAGAGACGCGGGGAGAGAGACATGGGGAGAGAGAGACATGGGGAGAGAGACACAGGGAGAGAAACACGGTGAGAGAGACACGGTGAGAGAGACACGGGGAGAGAGACACGGGGAGAGAGATGCGGTGAGAGAGAGAGACACGGGGAGAGGGACACGGTGAGAGAGACGTGGGGAGAGAGACAGACATGGGGAAAGAGACACGGGGAGAGAGACGCGGGGAGAGAAGCGCGGGGAGAGAGACGCGGGAGAGAGACACAGAGAGAGAGACACGGTGAGAGAGAGACACGGGGAGAGAGACGCAGGGAGAGAGACACGGTGCGAGAGACACGGGGAGAGAGACACAGGGAGAGAAACACGGTGAGAGAGACACGGTGAGAGAGACACGGGTAGAGAGACACGGGGAGAGAGACGCGGTGAGAGAGAGAGACACGGGGAGAGGGACACGGTGAGAGAGACGTGGGGAGAGAGACAGACATGGGGAAAGAGACACGGGGAGAGAGACGCGGGGAGAGAAACACGGGGAGAGAGACGCGGGGAGAGAAACGCGGGGAGAGAGACATGGGGAGAGAGACACGGGAAGAGAGACGCAGGGAGAGAGACACCGGGAGAGAGACGCGGGGAGAGAGACGCGGGGAGAGAGACACGGGGAGTGAGACACGGGGAGAGAGACATGGGGAGAGAGACACGGGGAGAGAGACACGGGGAGAGAGACACGGGGAGTGAGACACGGGGAGAGAGACACGGGGAGAGAGACACGGGGAATGAGAGACACAGGGAGAGATACACGGGGAGAGACAGTCACGGTGAGAGAGACGCGGGGAGAGAGAGACAAGGGGAGAGAGACACGAGGAGAGAGAGACGAGGAGAGAGACACGGGGAGAGAGACATGGGGAATGAGAGACACGGGAAGAGAGACACGGGGAGAGATACACGGGGAGAGAGACATAGTGAGAGAGAGACACGGGGAGAGAAACACGGGGAGAGAGACACGGGGAATGAGAGACACGGGGAGAGAGACACGGGGAGAGAGACACGGGGAGAGAGAGAGACATGGGGAGAGAGAGATACGCGGGGAGAGAGACACGCAGGGAGAGAGACACGGGGAGAGAGACACGGGGAGAGAGACACGGGGAGAGAGACATGGGGAGAGAGACACACGGGGAGAGAGACACGGGGAGAGAGACACGGGGAGAGAGAGACACGGGGAGAGAGACGCGGGGAGAGAGAGACATGGGGAGAGAGAGACACGGGAGAGACACGGGGAGAGGGAGACACAGGGAAAGAAACACGGGGAGAGAGACACGGGGAGAGAGACACGGGGAATGAGAGACACGGGGAGAGAGACACGGGGAGAGAGACACGGGGAGAGAGACACGGGGAGAGAGACATGTTGAGAGAGAGACACGGGGAGAGAAACACGGGGAGAGAGACACGGGGAATGAGAGACACGGGGAGAGAGACACGGGGAGAGACAGACACGGTGAGAGAGACGCGGGGAGAGAGAGACAAGGGGAGAGAGACACGAGGAGAGAGAGACACGGGGAGAAAGACACGGGGAGAGAGACACGGGGAGAGGGAGACACAGGGAAAGAAACACGGGGAGAGAGAGACACGGAGAGAGAGACACAGGGAGAGAGAGACACGGGGAGAGAGAGACACGGAGAGAGAGACACGGGTAGAGAGAGACACAGAGAGAGAGACACGGGGAGAGAGACATGGGGAGAGAGACACACGGGGAGAGAGACACGGGGAGAGAGACACGGGGAGAGAGAGACACGGGGAGAGAGACGCGGGGAGAGAGAGACATGGGGAGAGAGAGACACGGGAGAGACACGGGGAGAGGGAGACACAGGGAAAGAAACACGGGGAGAGAGACACGGGGAGAGAGACACGGGGAATGAGAGACACGGGGAGAGAGACACGGGGAGAGAGACACGGGGAGAGAGACACGGGGAGAGAGACATGTTGAGAGAGAGACACGGGGAGAGAAACACGGGGAGAGAGACACGGGGAATGAGAGACACGGGGAGAGAGACACGGGGAGAGACAGACACGGTGAGAGAGACGCGGGGAGAGAGAGACAAGGGGAGAGAGACACGAGGAGAGAGAGACACGGGGAGCAAGACACGGGGAGAGAGACACGGGGAGAGAGAGACACGGGGAGAGAGAGACATGGGGAGAGAGACGCGGGGAGAGAGAGACGTGGGGAGAGAGAGCCACGGGGAGAGAGACGCGGGGAGAGAGACACGGGGAGAGAGACACGGGGAGAGAAACACGGGGAGAGAGACGCAGGGAGAGACACACGGGGAGAGAGACACGGCGAGAGAGACACGGGGAGAGAAACACACGGGGAGAGAGACACGGGGAGAGAGACACGGGGAGAGAGACGCAGGGAGAGAGACACGGGGAGAGAGACGCGGTGAGAGAGAGACACGGGGAGAGAGACATGGGGAGAGAGACATGGGGAGAGAGAGACACGGGGAGAGAGACATAGGGAGAGAGAGACACAGAGAGAGAGACACGGGGAGAGAGACACGGTGAGAGAGAGACACGGGGAGAGAGACGCGGGGAGAGAGACACGGTGAGAGAGAGACACTGGGGGAGAGACGCAGGGAGAGAGACACCGGGAGAGAGACGCGGGGAGAGAGACGCGGGGAGAGAGACAAGGGGAGAGAGACACGGGGAGAGACACGCGAGGAGAGAGACGCGGGGAGAGAGACGCGGGGAGAGAGACACGAGGAGAGAGAGACACGGGGAGAGAGACACGGGGAGAGAGAGACACGGAGAAAGAGACACGGGGAGAGAGACACGGGGAGAGAGAGACACGGAGAGAGAGACACGGGGAGAGAGAGACACGGGGAGAGAGAGACACGGAGAGAGAGACACGGGTAGAGAGAGACACAGAGAGAGAGACACGGGGAGAGACACACGGGGAGAGAGAGACACGGCGAGAGAGAGACACGGGGAGAGAGACGCGGTGAGAGAGACACGGGGAGAGTTGCATGGGAAGAGAGACACGGGGAGAGAGAGACGCAGAGAGAGAGACACGGGGAGAGAGACGCGGGGAGAGAGAGACGCGGGGAGAGAGACACGGGGAGAGAGACGCGGGGAGAGAGACATGGGGAGAGAGAGACATGGGGAGAGAGACACAGGGAGAGAAACACGGTGAGAGAGACACGGTGAGAGAGACACGGGGAGAGAGACACGGGGAGAGAGACGCGGTGAGAGAGAGAGACACGGGGAGAGGGACACAGTGAGAGAGACACACGCTGAGAGAGAGACGCAGGGAGAGAGACACGGGGAGAGAGACACGGTGAGAGAGACACGGGGAGAGAGAGACACGCGGGGAGAGAGATGCGGGGAGAGAGACGCGGGGAGAGAGACACACGGTGAGAGAGAGACGCAGGGAGAGAGACACGGGGAGAGAGACACGGGGAGAGAGACACGGTGATAGAGACGCAGGGAGAGAGAGACGCGGGGAGAGAGACGCAGGGAGAGAGACACGGTGAGAGAGACGCAGGGAGAGACACGGGGAGAGAGATTCGGGGAGAGAGACACGGGGAGAGTGACACGGGAAGAGAGACACGGGGAGAGAGAGACGCGGAGAGAGAGACACGGGGAGAGAGACGCGGGGAGAGAGAGACGCGGGGAGAGAGACACGGGGAGAGAGACGCGGGGAGAGAGACATGGGGAGAGAGAGACATGGGGAGAGAGACACAGGGAGAGAAACACGGTGAGAGAGACACGGTGAGAGAGACACGGGGAGAGAGACACGGGGAGAGAGATGCGGTGAGAGAGAGAGACACGGGGAGAGGGACACGGTGAGAGAGACGTGGGGAGAGAGACAGACATGGGGAAAGAGACACGGGGAGAGAGACGCGGGGAGAGAAGCGCGGGGAGAGAGACGCGGGAGAGAGACACAGAGAGAGAGACACGGTGAGAGAGAGACACGGGGAGAGAGACGCAGGGAGAGAGACACGGTGCGAGAGACACGGGGAGAGAGACACAGGGAGAGAAACACGGTGAGAGAGACACGGTGAGAGAGACACGGGTAGAGAGACACGGGGAGAGAGACGCGGTGAGAGAGAGAGACACGGGGAGAGGGACACGGTGAGAGAGACGTGGGGAGAGAGACAGACATGGGGAAAGAGACACGGGGAGAGAGACGCGGGGAGAGAAACACGGGGAGAGAGACGCGGGGAGAGAAACGCGGGGAGAGAGACATGGGGAGAGAGACACGGGAAGAGAGACGCAGGGAGAGAGACACCGGGAGAGAGACGCGGGGAGAGAGACGCGGGGAGAGAGACACGGGGAGTGAGACACGGGGAGAGAGACATGGGGAGAGAGACACGGGGAGAGAGACACGGGGAGAGAGACACGGGGAGTGAGACACGGGGAGAGAGACACGGGGAGAGAGACACGGGGAATGAGAGACACAGGGAGAGATACACGGGGAGAGACAGTCACGGTGAGAGAGACGCGGGGAGAGAGAGACAAGGGGAGAGAGACACGAGGAGAGAGAGACGAGGAGAGAGACACGGGGAGAGAGACATGGGGAATGAGAGACACGGGAAGAGAGACACGGGGAGAGATACACGGGGAGAGAGACATAGTGAGAGAGAGACACGGGGAGAGAAACACGGGGAGAGAGACACGGGGAATGAGAGACACGGGGAGAGAGACACGGGGAGAGAGACACGGGGAGAGAGAGAGACATGGGGAGAGAGAGATACGCGGGGAGAGAGACACGCAGGGAGAGAGACACGGGGAGAGAGACACGGGGAGAGAGACACGGGGAGAGAGACATGGGGAGAGAGACACACGGGGAGAGAGACACGGGGAGAGAGACACGGGGAGAGAGAGACACGGGGAGAGAGACGCGGGGAGAGAGAGACATGGGGAGAGAGAGACACGGGAGAGACACGGGGAGAGGGAGACACAGGGAAAGAAACACGGGGAGAGAGACACGGGGAGAGAGACACGGGGAATGAGAGACACGGGGAGAGAGACACGGGGAGAGAGACACGGGGAGAGAGACACGGGGAGAGAGACATGTTGAGAGAGAGACACGGGGAGAGAAACACGGGGAGAGAGACACGGGGAATGAGAGACACGGGGAGAGAGACACGGGGAGAGACAGACACGGTGAGAGAGACGCGGGGAGAGAGAGACAAGGGGAGAGAGACACGAGGAGAGAGAGACACGGGGAGAAAGACACGGGGAGAGAGACACGGGGAGAGAGAGACACGGGGAGAGAGAGACATGGGGAGAGAGACGCGGGGAGAGAGAGACGTGGGGAGAGAGAGCCACGGGGAGAGAGACGCGGGGAGAGAGACACGGGGAGAGAGACACGGGGAGAGAAACACGGGGAGAGAGACGCAGGGAGAGACACACGGGGAGAGAGACACGGCGAGAGAGACACGGGGAGAGAAACACACGGGGAGAGAGACACGGCGAGAGAGACACGGGCAGAGAAACACACGGGGAGAGAGACACGGGGAGAGAGACACGGGGAGAGAGACGCAGGGAGAGAGACACGGGGAGAGAGACGCGGTGAGAGAGAGACACGGGGAGAGAGACATGGGGAGAGAGACATGGGGAGAGAGAGACACGGGGAGAGAGACATAGGGAGAGAGAGACACAGAGAGAGAGACACGGGGAGAGAGACACGGTGAGAGAGAGACACGGGGAGAGAGACGCGGGGAGAGAGACACGGTGAGAGAGAGACACTGGGGGAGAGACGCAGGGAGAGAGACACCGGGAGAGAGACGCGGGGAGAGAGACGCGGGGAGAGAGACGCGGGGAGAGAGACACGAGGAGAGACACGCGAGGAGAGAGACGCGGGGAGAGAGACGCGGGGAGAGAGACACGAGGAGAGAGAGACACGGGGAGAGAGACACGGGGAGAGAGAGACACGGAGAAAGAGACACGGGGAGAGAGACACGGGGAGAGAGAGACACGGAGAGAGAGACACGGGGAGAGAGAGACACGGGGAGAGAGAGACACGGAGAGAGAGACACGGGTAGAGAGAGACACAGAGAGAGAGACACGGGGAGAGACACACGGGGAGAGAGAGACACGGCGAGAGAGAGACACGGGGAGAGAGACGCGGTGAGAGAGACACGGGGAGATAGACACGAGGAGAGAGAGACACGGTGAGAGAGACACGGTGAGAGAGACGCAGTGAGAGAGACACGGTGAGAGAGACACAGAGAGAGACACGGGGAGAGAGACACAGGGAGAGAGACACGGGGAGAAAGACACGAGGAGAGAGACACGGGGAGAGAGACACGGGGAGAGAGACACGGGGAGAGAGACGCGGGGAGAGAGACGCGGGGAGAGAGACACGGGGAGAGAGACGCGGGGAGAGAGACGCGGGGAGAGAGACACGGGGAGAGAGACGCGGGAAGTGGTTGTCTGTGGGTGCCTGTGCGTGTCTGTGGGTGTCTTTGGTTGTCTGTGCGTGTCTGTGGGTGCCTGTGCGTGTCTGTGCGTGTCTGTGGGTGTCTGTGCGTGTCTGTGGGTGTCTGTGGGTGTCTGTGGGTGTCTGTGCGTGTCTGTGCGTGTCTGTGGGTGTCTGTGGTTGTCTGTGGGTGTCTGGGTGTGTCTGTGGGTGTCTTTGGTTGTCTGTGCGTGTCTGTGCATGTCTGTGGGTGTCTGTGCGTGTCTGTGCGTGTCTGTGCGTGTCTGTGGGTGCCTGCGGGTGTCTGTGCATGTCTGTGCATGTCTGTGGGTGTCTGTGGGTGTCTGTGCGTGTCTGTGGGTGTCTGTAGGTGTCTGTAGGTGTCTGTAGGTGTCTGTGCGTGTCTGTGGATGTCTGTGGGTGTCTGTGGGTGTCTGTGCGTGTCTGTGGGTATCTGTGCATGTCTGTTGGTGTCTGTAGGTGTCTGTGGGTGTCTGTGGGTGTCTGTGGGTGTCTGTGGGTGTCTGTGCATGTCTGTGGGTGTCTGTGGGTGTCTGTGCGTGTCAGCGTGTGTCTGTAGGTGTCTGTGGGTGTCTGTGTGTGTCTGTAGGTGTCTGTGGGTGTCTGTGGGTGTCTGTGCGTGTCTGTGGGTGTCTGTGCGTGTCTGTGGGTGTCTGTGGGTGTCTGTGGGTGTCTGTGCGTGTCTGTAGGTGTCTGTGCGTGTCTGTGGGTGTCTGTGCGTGTCTGTGGGTGTCTGTGCGTGTCTGTGGGTGTCTGTGGGTGTCTGTGGGTGTCTGTGCATGTCTGTGGGTATCTGTGGGTGTCTGTGCGTGTCAGCGTGTGTCTGTAGGTGTCTGTGGGTGTCTGTGTGTGTCTGTAGGTGTCTGTGCGTGTCTGTGGGTGTCTGTGCGTGTCTGTGGGTGTCTGTGGGTGTCTGTGGGTGTCTGTGCGTGGCTGTAGGTGTCTGTGCGTGTCTGTGGGTGTCTATGCGTGTCTGTGCGTGTCTGTGGGTGTCTGTGGGTGTCTGTGGGTGTCTGTGCGTGTCTGTAGGTGTCTGTGCATGTCTGTGGGTGTCTTTGCGTGTCTCTGGGTGTCTTTGCGTGTCTCTGGGTGTCTGTGCGTGTCTGTGGGTGTCTGTGCGTGTCTGTGGGTGTCTGTGCGTGTCTGTAGGTGTCTGTGCATGTCTCTGGGTGTCTGTGCGTGTCTGTGGGTGTCTGTGCATGTCTGTGGGTGTCTGTAGGTGTCTGTGGGTGTCTGTGCGTGTCTGTACGTGTCTGTGCATGTCTCTGGGTGTCTGTGCGTGTCTGTAGGTGTCTGTGCATGTCTGTGGGTGTCTGTGCGTGTCTGTGGGTGTCTGTGCGTGTCTGTGGGTGTCTGTGCGTGTCTGTGGGTGTCTGTGGGTGTCTCTGGGTGTCTGTGCCTGTCTGTGGGTGTCTGTGCGTGTCTGTAGGTGTCTGTGCATGTCTCTGGGTGTCTGTGGGTGTCTGTGCGTGTCAGCGTGTGTCTGTAGGTGTCTGTGGGTGTCTGTGTGTGTCTGTAGGTGTCTGTGCGTGTCTGTGGGTGTCTGTGGGTGTCTCTGGCTGTTTGTGGTTGTCTGTGGGTGTCTGTGCGTGTCTGTGGGTGCCTGTGCGTGTCTGTGGGTGTCTGTGCGTGTCTGTGGCTGTCTGTGCGTGTCTGTGGGTGTCTGTGCGTGTCTGTGGGTCTCTGTGGGTGTCTGGGTGTGTCTGTGGATGTCTTTGGTTGTCTGTGCGTGTCTGTGGGTGTCTGTAGGTGTCTGTGGGTATCTGTGCTTGTCTGTGGGTGTCTGTGGGTGTCTGTGGGTGTCTGTAGGTGTCTGTGCGTGTCTGTGGATGTCTGTAAGTAACTATTGGTGTCTGTGGGTATCTGTGGGTGTCTGTGGGTGTCTCTGGGTGTCTGTGCCTGTCTGTAGGTGTCTGTGCCTGTCTGTGGGTGTCTGTGCGTGTCTGTGGGTGTCTGTGCGTGTCTGTGGGTGTCTGTGCGTGTCTGTGGGTGTCTGTGGGTGTCTGTGGGTGTCTGTAGGTGTCTGTGGGTGTCTGTGGGTGTCTGTGCGTGTCTGTGCGTGTCTGTGGGTGTCTGTGCGTGTCTGTGGGTGTCTGTGCGTGTCTGAGGGTGTCTGTCGCCTCACTGTGTTTGTCTGTGCGTGTCTGTGGGTGTCTGTCGCCTCACTGTGTTTGTCTGTGTGTGTCTGTGGGTGTCTGTCGCCTCACTGTGTTTGTCTGTGCGTGTCTGTGGGTGTCTGTCGCCTCACTGTGCTTGTCTGTGCGTGTCTGTGGGTGTCTGTCGCCTCACTGTGTTTGTCTGTGTGTGTCTGTAGGTGTCTGTCGCCTCACTGTGTTTGTCTGTGCGTGTCTGTGGGTGTCTGTGCCTGTCTGTGCCTGTCTGTGGGTGTCTGTGGGTGTCTGTGCGTGTCTGAGGGTGTCTGTCGCCTCACTGTGTTTGTCTGTGCGTGTCTGTGGGTGTCTGTCGCCTCACTGTGCTTGTCTGTGCGTGTCTGTGGGTGTCTGTCGCCTCACTGTGCTTGTCTGTGCGTGTCTGTGGGTGTCTGTCGCCTCACTGTGTTTGTCTGTGCGTGTCTGTGGGTGTCTGTCGCCTCACTGTGTTTGTCTGTGGGTGTCTGTGGGTGTCTGTCGCCTCACTGTGCTTGTCTGTGCGTGTCTGTGGGTGGCTGTGCGTGTCTGTGCCTGTCTGTGGGTGGCTGTGGGTGTCTGTGCGTGTCTGTGGGTGTCTGTCGCCTCACTGTGCTTGTCTGTGCGTGTCTGAGGGTGTCTGTCGCCTCACTGTGTTTGTCTCCGGGGCATCGCTGGAAGTCTTCCCACGAGGCGTCGACGAGGATCGAGGCGACGTCGGGATCCACGGGCAGGTCGGACACGCAGAGAGACAGCGCGGACAGGGACAGCGCGTAGAAGCTGCTGAGAGGACACGCGTCTAGACGGACACACGCACGGGACACACGCGTCTAGACAGACACACACGGGGGGAGAGACACACGTCTAGACAGACACACACAGGGGGAGAGACACACGTCTAGACAGACACACACAGGGGGAGAGACACACGTCTAGACAGACACACACAGGGGGAGAGACACACGTCTAGACAGACACACACAGGGGGAGAGACACACGTCTAGACAGACACACACACGGGACACACGCGTCTAGACAGACACACACGGGGGGAGAGACACACGTCTAGACAGACACACACAGGGGGAGAGACACGCGTCTAGACGGACACACACACACGTCTATACGTACACACACACACATGTCTAGACGTACACACACACACGCGTCTAGACGTACACACACACACGCGTCTATACAGACCACACACACACGCGTCTAGACATATACACACACACACACACGCGTCTAGACGTACACACACACGCGTCTAGATGTACACACACACACACACGTCTAGACGTACACACACACGTGTCTAGACGTACACACACACGTCTAGACGTACACACACACGCGTCTAGACGTACACACACACGTCTAGACGTACACACACACGCGTCTAGATGTACACACACACACACACGTCTAGACGTACACACACACACGCGTCTAGACGTGTACACACACACACACGTGTCTAGACGTACACACACACACGCGTCTAGACGTGTACACACACATACACGTCTAGACGTGTACACACACACACGCGTCTATACAGACCACACACACACGCGTCTAGACATATACACACACACACACGCGTCTAGACGTACACACACACACGTCTAGACGTACACACACACACACGCGTCTAGACGTACACACACACACGCGCGTCTAGACATGTACACACACACACACGCGTCTAGACGTACACACACACACACGTCTAGACGTACACACACACACACACGTCTAGACGTACACACACACGCGTCTAGACGTACACACACACACGCGTCTAGACGTACACACACGCGTCTAGACGTACACACACACGCGTCTAGACGTACACACACACACACGTCTAGACGCACACACACACACACACACGCGTCTAGACGTACACACACACATGCCTAGACGTACACACACGCGTCTAGACGTACACACACACACGTCTAGACGTACACATACACACGTCTAGACACACACACACACGTCTAGACGTACACACACGTCTAGACGTACACACACACACACACACGTGTCTAGACGTGTACACACACACACACGTGTCTAGACGCACACACACACACATGTCTAGACGCACACACACACACACGCGTCTAGACATGTACACACACACACGCGTCTAGACGTACACACACACGCGTCTAGACGTACACACACACGCGTCTAGACGTACACACACACACGTCTAGACGCACACACACACACGCGTCTAGACGTACACACACACATACCTAGACGTACACACACACACGCGTCTAGACGCACACACACGCGCGTCTAGACGCACACACACACACGCGTCTAGACGTACACACACACACACGCGTCTAGACGTACACACACACACGTCTAGACGTACACACACACGTCTAGACGTACACACACACGCGCGTCTAGACGCACACACACACACACGTCTAGACGTGTACACACACACACACACGTGTCTAGACGTGTACACACACACACACGCGTCTAGACGTACACACACACACACACACGCGTCTAGACGTACACACACACACGCGTCTAGACGTTTACACACACACGTCTAGACAGACACACACAGGGGAGAGACACGCGTCTAGACGTACACACACACGCGTCTAGACGTACACACACACGCGTCTAGACGTGTACACACACACACGCGTCTATACGTGTACACACACACACACACGCGTCTAGACGTACACACACACACGTGTCTAGACGTACACACACACACGCGTCTAGACGTACACACACACACGTGTCTAGACGTACACACACACACGCGTCTAGACGTACACACACACGTGTCTAGACGTGTACACACACGTGTCTAGACGTGTACACACACACACACACGTGTCTAGACGTGTACACACACACACACGCACACACACACGTGTCTAGACGTGTACACACACACACACACACGTCTAGACACGTGTGTGTGTGTGTGTACGTGTCTAGACGTGTACACACACACACACGCACACACACACGTGTCTAGACGTGTGTGTGTGTGTGTGTACTCACGTGTCTAGACGTGTACTCTCACACACGCGTGTCTATACGTGTACTCTCACACACACGCGTGTCTAGACGTGTACACACACACACACGTGTCTAGACGTGTGTGTGTGTGTACACACGTGTCTAGACACACACACAGTGTCTAGACGTGTACACACACACACGTGTCTAGACGTGTACACACACACACACACGTGTCTAGACGTGTACACACACACGTGTCTAGACGTGTACTCTCACACACACACGTGTCTAGACACACACACGTGTCTAGACGTGTACTCTCACACACACACGTGTCTAGACGTGTACACACACACGTGTCTATACGTGTACACACACACACACGTGTCTAGACACACACACACGTGTCTAGACGTGTACACACACACGTCTCTAGACGTGTACACACACGTCTAGAGACGTGTGTGTACACGTGTCTAGACGTGTACTCTCACGCACTGGGCGAGGGGCTACTCACGCCGACGCAGCCACTTCCGCTCCGTGTCCACGGCCCGCCTCAGGGAGCTCCCCACGTCGACCTTCTCGCGCCCGACCCTCACGCCACTCGTCACACGCTCGCCGGCAGAGCGCAGCCACAGCAGGAGTAGAGCGAGCAGGCCGGGACGGCTGGGGAGAGACACGGCGTGTGGGTGTGTCACTCACTCACTTTGTGTGGGTGTCACTCACTGTGTGTGTGTCACTCACTGTGTGTGTGTGTCACTCACTCACTCACTGTGTGTCACTGTGTGTGTCACTCACTCACTCACTGTGTGTCACTCACTGTGTGTCACTGTGTGTGTGTCACTGTGTGTGTGTCACTCACTCACTCACTGTGTGTGAGTGTCACTCACTCACTGTGTGTGTCACTCACTGTGTGTCACTGTGTGTCACTCACTCACTCACTGTGTGTCACTCACTGTGTCACTCACTCACTCACTGTGTCACTCACTGTGTGTCACTCACTGTGTGTGACTGTGTGTGTCACTGTGTGTCACTCACTGTGTGTGTCACTGTGTGTGTCACTCACTCACTGTGTGTGTCACTGTGTGTCACTCACTGTGTGTCACTGTGTGTCACTCACTCACTGTGTGTGTCACTCACTCACTCACTGTGTGTGTCACTGTGTGTCACTCACTGTGTGTCACTGTGTGTCACTCACTCACTGTGTGTGTCACTCACTCACTCACTGTGTGGGTGTCACTCACTGTGTGTGTGTGTCACTCACTCACTCACTGTGTGTCACTGTGTGTGTCACTCACTCACTCACTCACTGTGTGTCACTCACTCACTGTGTGTCACTGTGTGTGTGTCACTCACTCACTGTGTGTCACTGTGTGTGAGTGTCACTGTGTGGGTGTCACTGTGTGTGTCACTCACTCACTGTGTGTCACTCACTGTGTGTCACTGTGTGTGTGTCACTGTGTGTGTCACTGTGTGTGTCACTCACTGTGTGTGTCACTCACTGTGTGTCACTGTGTGTGTGTCACTGTGTGTCACTGTGTGTGTCACTCACTGTGTGTGTCACTCACTGTGTGTCACTGTGTGTGTGTCACTGTGTGTGTCACTGTGTGTGTCACTCACTGTGTGTGTCACTCACTGTGTGTGTCACTCACTGTGTGTCACTGTGTGTGTCACTCACTCACTGTGTGTGTCACTCACTGTGTGTGTCACTGTGTGTGTCACTCACTCACTCACTGTGTGTGAGTGTCACTCACTCACTCACTGTGTGTGTCACTCACTGTGTGTGTGTGTGTCACTGTGTGTGTGTCACTGTGTGTGTGTCACTGTGTGTGTGTGTCACTGTGTGTGTCACTCACTGTGTGTCACTGTGTGTGTCACTCACTCACTGTGTGTGTCACTGTGTGTGTCACTCACTCACTGTGTGTGTCACTCACTGTGTGTGTGTCATTGTGTGTGTGTCACTGTGTGTGTGTCACTGTGTGTCACTCACTGTGTGTCACTGTGTGTGTCACTCACTCACTGTGTGTGTCACTGTGTGTGTCACTCACTCACTGTGTGTGTCACTCACTCACTGTGTGTGTCACTGTGGGTGTCACTCACTCACTGTGTGTGTCACTCACTGTGTGTGAGTGTCACTGTGTGTGTCACTCACTGTGTGTCACTCACTGTGTGTGAGTGTCACTGTGTGTGTCACTCACTCACTGTGTGTCACTGTGTGTGTCACTCACTCACTCACTGTGTGTCACTGTGTGTGTCACTCACTGTGTGTGTGTGGGTGTGTCACTCACTCACTCACTGTGTGTCACTCACTGTGTGTGGGTGTGTCACTCACTCACTTTGTGTGGGTGTCACTCACTGTGTGTGACTGTGTGTGTCACTGTGTGTCACTCACTCACTGTGTGTGTCACTGTGTGTGTCACTCACTCACTGTGTGTGTCACTCACTCACTATGTGTGTCACTCACTGTGTGTGACTGTGTGTGTGTCACTGTGTGTGTGTCACTCACTCACTCACTGTGTGTCACTGTGTGTGTGTCACTGTGTGTGTGTCACTGTGTGTGTGTCACTCACTCACTCACTGTGTGTCACTGTGTGTGTGTCACTGTGTGTGTGTCACTCACTCACTCACTCACTGTGTGTCACTGTGTGTGTCACTCACTCACTCACTGTGTGTGTGTCACTCACTCACTGTGTGTGTCACTCACTGTGTGTGTGTGTCACTCACTGTGTGTGTGTGTCACTCACTCACTGTGTGTGTCACTCACTCACTGTGTGTCACTCACTGTGTGTGACTGTGTGAGTGTCACTCACTCACTGTGTGTCACTCACTCACTGTGTGTGTGTCACTCACTGTGTGTGTCACTGTGTGTGTCACTCACTCACTGTGTGTGAGTGTCACTCACTCACTGTGTGTGTCACTCACTCACTCACTGTGTGTGTCACTCACTCACTGTGTGTCACTGACTCACTGTGTGTGTCACTCACTCACTCACTGTGTGTGTCACTCACTCACTCACTGTGTGTGTCACTCACTCACTGTGTGTGGGTGTCACTCACTCACTTTGTGTGTGTGTCACTCACTCACTGTGTCACTCACTCACTCACTGTGTGTCACTCACTCACTGTGTCACTCACTCACTGTGTGTCACTCACTCACTTTGTGTGGGTGTCACTCACTCACTTTGTGTGTGTGTCACTCACTCACTGTGTGTCACTCACTCACTTTGTGTGGGTGTCACTCACTCACTTTGTGTGTGTGTCACTCACTCACTGTGTCACTCACTCACTGTGTGTGTGTCACTCACTCACTGTGTGTGTCACTCACTCACTCACTGTGTGTGTCACTCACTCACTCACTGTGTGTCACTCACTGTGTGTGTGTCATTGTGTGTGTGTCACTGTGTGTGTCACTCACTCACTGTGTGTGTCACTCACTCACTCACTGTGTCACTCACTCACTGTGTGTGAGTGTCACTCACTCACTGTGTGTGTGTCACTCACTCACTGTGTGTGTCACTGTGTGTGTCACTGTGTGTGTCACTCACTCACTGTGTGTGTCACTCACTCACTGTGTGTGGGTGTCACTCACTCACTCACTGTGTATGTGTCACTGTGTGGGTGTCACTCACTCACTGTGTGTGGGTGTCACTCACTCACTCACTGTGTGTGTCACTCACTCACTGTGTCACTCACTCACTGTGTGTCACTCACTCACTTTGTGTGGGTGTCACTCACTCACTTTGTGTGTGTGTCACTCACTCACTGTGTCACTCACTCACTGTGTGTGTGTCACTCACTCACTGTGTGTGTCACTCACTTTGTGTGTGTGTTACTCACTGTGTGTGTGTCACTCACTCACTGTGGGTGTCACTCACTCACTGTGTGTGTGTGTCACTCACTCACTCACTCACTGTGGGTGTCACTCACTCACTGTGGGTGTCACTCACTCACTGTGTGTGTCACACACTCACTGTGTCACTCACTCACTCACTGTGTCACTCACTCACTGTGTGTCACTCACTCACTTTGTGTGGGTGTCACTCACTCACTTTGTGTGTCACTCACTCACTGTGTCACTCACTGTGTGTGTTTGTCACTCACTCACTGTGTGTGTCACTCACTCACTGTGTGTGTGTGTCACTCACTGTGTGTGTCACTCACTGTGTGTGTCACTCACTGTGTGTCACTTACTGTGTGTGTCACTGTGTGTGTGTCACTGTGTGTGTGTGTCACTGTGTGTGTGTCACTGTGTGTGTCACTGTGTGTGTGTGTCACTGTGTGTGTCACTCACTGTGTGTGTCACTGTGTGTGTGTCACTGTGTGTGTGTCACTGTGTGTGTGTCACTTACTATGTGTGTCACTGTGTGTGTGTCACTGTGTGTGTGTGTCACTGTGTGTGTGTCACTGTGTGTGTCACTGTGTGTGTGTCACTGTGTGTGTGTCACTGTGTGTGTGTGCCACTCACTGTGTGTGTCACTGTGTGTCACTCACTGTGTGTGTCACTGTGTGTGTCACTCACTGTGTGTGTGTGTCACTGTGTGTGTGTCACTGTGTGTGTGTCACTGTGTGTGTGTCACTCACTCACTATGTGTCACTGTGTGGGTGTCACTGTGTGTGTCACTCACTGTGTGTCTGTGTGTGTGTCACTCACTGTGTGTGGGTGTCACTGTGTGTGTCACTGTGTCACTCACTCACTGTGTGTGTCACTCACTGTGTGTGTGTGTCACTCACTCACTGTGTGTGTCACTGTGTGGGTGTCACTGTGTGTGTCACTCACTGTGTGTGTCACTGTGTGTGTGTCACTGTGTGTGTGTCACTGTGTGTGTGTCACTGTGTGTGTCACTGTGTGTGTGTGTCACTGTGTGTGTCACTGTGTGTGTGTCACTGTGTGTGTGTGTCACTGTGTGTCACTGTGTGTGTGTCACTCACTCACTTTGTGTGTGTGTCACTCACTGTGTGTGTGTCACTCACTCACTCAGTGTGTGTCACTCACTCACTGTGTCACTCACTCACTCACTGTGTCACTCACTCACTGTGTGTGTCACTGTGTGTGTCACTGTGTGTGTGTCACTGTGTGTGTGTCACTGTGTGTGTGTCACTCACTCACTGTGTCACTCACTCACTGTGTCACTCACTCACTCACTGTGTGTGTCACTCACTCACTCACTGTGTGTGTCACTCACTCACTGTGTGTGTGTCACTCACTCACTGTGTGTGTGTCACTCACTCACTCACTGTGTGTGTCACTCACTCACTGTGTGTGTCACTCACTTACTGTGTGTGTCACTCACTGTGTGTGTGTCACTGTGTGTGTCACTCACTCACTGTGTGTGTCACTCACTGTGTGTGTCACTTACTGTGTGTGTGGGAAAACAACCCCCTACCTCCTCGCGATGCCGGATGGGCAACTCTGTCGTGGACAGTGCTGTGGGGGGAGGGCCAATTCCGATTGGTTCCTCCTCTCATGGCGTCTGTGACCACCACAGGGGCTAAACGGGGGCTCTGGACGGGTGCGAGGGGCTGGTAACCCCTCCACCTTCAATTAATTACCACTAAACCACGAGTTAAACTGAAATATGTAACTAATAAGCTTGTGCCGGAGGCCCCGGGGGGCCAGGCGTCTATGACGTCTCCTGGCCAAACCCCAATTGGCGGAGCCAGGAAATTGAATCTCTACCCTCGGGGCTCCTCCAGAAACAACGAAAAGCCACTACGGATGGCCACGTGGAATGTTCGAACGCTCACTGCGGAGGAGAGGCTGCCACTCCTCTGTCGGGAGCTGGACCGGTACTGCCTGGATCTCTGTGGCATTCAGGAGGTCCGGTGGGCCGGTTCTGGCTCCTGCCACCATGAGGGGTGGACAGTTCTCTACTCGGGGCAACAGACTGCCAAACAACAGGGTGTGGCTCTTCTTTTGAGCAAAAGAATGAAGGGGGCGTGGGAGCATGGCGGTGAGGTGTGGGAAGCTGTAAGCCCCAGGCGACTTTGGGCTCGCCTTCCCATCAACCGGAGGCGAGGAGTGGTGGTAGTGGTTACTTATGCCCCCACCGAAGATGAACATCCGTGGAGGGATGCAGGCAAAGCCGATGAGTCAGATGCCTTCTATGACCTGTCACAGGTGCTGGCTAAAGTGGCACCTCGGGATAGAGTCATCATGTTGGGTGACTTCAATGCCCGAGTTGGTCATGATGCTGGCACCTCGTCTGCAGTGATTGGAGGGCATGGGCCAGATCAGCTCAATAACAACGGTAGGAGGCTGCTAGATTTTTGTGCAGCCCATGGGCTTGTAATTACCAACACGCTGTTCCGGCATCGACGCATCCACACAATATCATGGATGCATGCCGTGTCCAAGCAAGAACATCTGCTGGACTACATAGTGACGGACCAGCGGATGCGAGCCCATGTCCTTGACACCAGGACCTACCGTGGAGCTGATCTGCCTTCTGACCATCGACTAGTCATCTGTAAGATGCGCCTGCCATTCTTCCACTCCAGTGGTGGGTGTACACCCAGGACCCCATTCCAACCTATTGTGGCCTGGTCTCAGTTATCTGATGAAAGTTGCAAGCGAGAATTTAATCAGCTCTTCTAGATTTGAAGCTTTCGTGACTGCAAGGATCCACACTCTTTGGTTCTATTCGGTAAAGTCACCACGTAGGTAACAAATAAAGCAACGAAAAAATCACGACGTTTCAACCACAACACAAGCGGCCTTCATCAGGTGAAGGGACCGTGCTGTCACGAAGACAGCGTTGGAATCAAGAAAGTCAAGCCAGGTCGCGTGCTTTAAACTGTGTGGGAGGAAACCAAACGCTTTGACAAAGTAATCAGCATACAGTGCTGATAGAACACTTAAAGTGCTGATAGAACACTTAACACGGGGGGGGGAGGAGGAGGGGAATTTGACAATGCAAGAGTTGTGTTGAAGGGAAATAAGCTGCTGTGAAAGTTTGGAATATCACTACTGGATAAATATACTGTACCATTGAAATTAGTTTAATGTTTGGTATGATTTATAACATCTTTCCAATGATTGCTTAATTTGAAACCATCTTCTCGGTTGAAATTGTGTCTGTGTTCGTAAATCTGAATTGCCTCGTGAACAAATCTCTGATAAAAAACCGTGGGTTTGCAAAGGACCTGGGTATCGGAGAACATTATATCGTGATCACCCACAGCGTTGTAACAGTGATCAGCCACGGCAGAAGAATTCGTTCTGCCGTGTTTCAAATCTGATTTGTGCTCGCGAATTCGGTCAGAGACATGTCGCTTCGTCTCCCCGATATAGCAATCACCGCAGGTACAACTCAATTTGTAAACCCCGGGGTACTGTAAGTCAGGAATGACATCCTTCACGGATGGGATCAGATCACGAATTTTGTGTACTGTATTGAACCGGACTGGGATCTTGTGTTTGTTTAGAATTTTGGAAATATTTTTAGTAACGCCTGCTATATATGGCAAGCTACCATTCTTAGATGTTCTGTTTGAGAGGAGACCTGATGGCTCATTGGGGCATTCTGTCTACAGGAAACCCACCCACACAGATTCCTACTTGAAACCTGATTCCCACCACCACCCAGCTCAAAAGAATTCTCTCATCAAAACTTTATACCATAGGGCTCATTGCATTTCGGACCAGCACCACCTGACCAGTGAATTAAAACATGTACACCTGGCCCTCAAGAGAAACGGATACTCTGACCGTACCATCCGCCAAGCTGTTTCTCCTACCATACAGAAACAACCACTTGATACTCCGGTCAAAACCATCACACTACCCCCGTGTTAAGTGTTTGATCAGCACTTTATGGTAATTCCTTTGTCAAAGCGTTTGGTTTCCTCCCACACAGCTTAAAGAACGCGGCCTGGCTTGACTTTCTTGATTCCAACGCTGTCTTCGTGACAGCACGGTCCCTTCACCTGATGAAGGCCGCTTGTGTTGTGGCCGAAACGACGTGATTTTTCGTTGCTTTATTTTTTACCTACTACGTGACTTTACCGAATAGAACCAAAGAGTAATTTCATCATCGCTTGCGGCTGGGATTGGCATCATCCCCCACTCCTCCTGATGTCGAGGGTAAATGGGCGAGGTTTAGGACTGTGGCTCATGCAGCTGCAATGGCTGCTTTGGGTACGCGGTCCAGACCTCCCCAGAGACCCTGGCTGACAGAGGAGGTGTTCAGGATGGTTGAGAAAAAGCGACAGGCCCACTGTCATCGGTTACAGAATCCCACATCAGAGAATGAGGAGGCTTACCGCAGCCTTCGCTCGGAGGTTCGGAGAGCCGTGAGGCGCTGCAAGGATGGGTGGTGGTCGCGGGTTGCTGAGGAGATGGAGTCTGCCTCAGTGGCCCGCGATCACAAATCTCTATTTAACTCCATCAAAAAAGTAACCTGCAGCGCCACACCTATAACCATCATTAGGGGAAAAAACGGTGATCCAATCTCCGACCCCCAGGAACAGGTTTGCAGATTTGCTGAGCATTTCTGTGAGGTCCTGGGGGAGGGAAAATCCCTCAGCCAGGAAAACATCGTGGCACAAAGTGAGGATGACCCTGCTGAGGCTGCGGTGCCTCAAATATTGGAAGAAGTCACCCCCTGTGAGTGGCTGGCTGAAGTACCATCTGTTGAGGAAGTACTGAAGGCGATCCGGAGTCTGAGACCAGGAAAGGCAGCGGGCAGAGATGATCTCCCAAGCGAAATGCTGAGGGAAGGTGGCGTTTGTGCACAGACTGCCTTATATGACATCATAACAACAGTCTGGACCACTGGACGGGTTCTGCAGGATTGGAAGGATGCCCTGGTGGTCCCCCTCTTTAAGAAGGGGGACCACACAGACTGTAACAACTACAGGGGCATCTCACTCCTCAGTGTGCCAGGAAAGGTCCTGGCAAGGATTATTCAACATCGCCTTGCCAGGCACGCTGAGGAGAGGCTTGCGGAGCCCCAATGCGGTTTCAGGAAAGGGCGGTCCTGCACAGATGCCATATTTTCTGTCCGTCTGCTACAGCAGAGGTGTTGGGAATTCCAGCAAGACCTACATCTCTGCTTTTGACCTGGTCAAGGCCTATGATACCATCAGTAGGCCTGGGCTCTGGGTTGTTCTTCGGGCTTTTGGAGTACCTGACCCTCTACTCACGATCATTAAGGACCTTCATGATGGTGAGCGGGCCGGGTAAAACTACGTGTCCGGGAGTCAGAGCCATTCCCTGTACACCTTGGGGTGCGACAGGGATGTCCTCTGGCTCCCACATTATTTAACATCTATTTTGACCACGTAGTTCATGAAGCCTTCAATAGCTGTACCGGGGGAATCTCCATAGAGTTTCCCATACCTGGGCAGTGTGCTTATGACCGGCTCCAGTTTAACAGCAGAGGTCTCACTCCGAATCAGTCGAGCGGCAATATCTTTTCATCGGTTGCGTAACGCTGTGTGGAAGCTACCTGGTCTGTCGCTCCGCAAAAAGCTTCAGGTCTTCTCGGCCACGGTCATTCCCTCCCTTCTCTACGCTTGCGAAACGTGGACCCCCCCTAATGGAACATCTTCGCCGGTTAGAAACATTTAGGCTGGCCTGCCTACGATCCATCCTGGGTTTAACCAGGCTGGATTGTGTGAGGAGCTCACAAATCCTTGAAAGATCTGGGCACGGTCCCATTGGTGAGCTCCTCCGGCGGGCAAGGCTGCATTGGCTGGGTCACGTAGCCTGCATGCCCAGCCACCGTATGCCGAAACAGCTTTTGTTCGGCCAGATTGAGGGGTCTAAACGGGCGCGGCACGGGCTAGAGAAGAGATGGAGTGATGTGGTACAGGAGGACGTGGAGCTGAGTGGACTTGCCGATGACTGGTACCAGCAGTGTCAAGATCAGCCTCTGTGGAGGAGGCTCGTGAAGGACGCTACTGGGCAGTTGGAGGCAGTCGCCCTCCAACAACAACGGAGGGCGGAGGAGCGACGCTCACAACAACGAGCGGAGCGCCGGGTGGCTAAAGCACAGCAGGTTGCCACAGTAGGGGGCACAGGTGGTGCATCAACCAGTCATCTCAGTCATCTCAGTCAGTCGACCCGTGGCACCTGGGTCTGCCCCGTGACCTCCATGTCTCTCACTCTCTCTATCTCTCTCTCTCCACGTCTCTCTCTCTCTCTCCCTGTGTACGTGCACAGGGAGAGAGAGAGAAACACACTCTCTATCTCTCTCTCTATATATATCTCTCTATCTCTCTCTATCTCTCTCTCTCTATCTCTCTCCATGTCTCTCTCTCTCTCTATCTCTCTCTATCTCTCTCTCTATCTCTCTCTATCTCTCTATCTCTCTCTCCATGTCTCTCTCTCTATCTCTCTCTATCTCTCTCTATCTCCCTCTCTATCTCTCTATCTCTCTCTCTCCATATCTCTCTCTCTCTATCTCTCTCTCCATGTCTCTCTCTCTATCTCTCTATCTCTCTCTCTATCTATCTCTATCTCTCTCTATCTTTCTCTCTCCATGTCTCTCTCTCTATCTCTCTCTCTATATCTCTCTCTATCTCTCTCTCTCCACGTCTCTCTATCTCTCTCTCTATCTCTCTCTCCACGTCTCTCTCTCTCTATCTCTCTCTCTATCTCTCTCTCTCTCTATCTCTCTCTATCTCTCTCTCTCCACGTCTCTCTATCTCTCTCTCTATCTCTCTCTCCACGTCTCTCTCTATCTCTCTCTCTATCTCTCTCTCTATCTCTCTCTATCTATCTCTCTCTATCTATCTCTATCTCTATCTATCTCTCTCTCTATCTCTCTCTCTATATCTCTCTCTATCTCTCTCTCTCCACGTCTCTCTCTCTATCTCTCTCTCTATCTCTCTCTCTCCACGTCTCTCTCTCTCTATCTCTCTCTCTCCACGTCTCTCTCTCTATCTCTCTCTCTATCTCTCTCTATCTCTCTATCTCTCTCTCTCCACGTCTCTCTCTCTATATCTCTCTCTATCTCTCTCTCTCCACGTCTCTCTCTATCTCTATCTCTCTATCTCTCTCTATCTCTCTCTCTATCTCTCTCTCTCTCCACGTCTCTCTCTCTATCTCTCTCTATATATCTCTCTATCTCTCTCTCTCCACGTCTCTCTCTCTATCTCTCTCTATCTCTCTCTATCTCTCTCTATCTCTCTCTCTATCTCTATCTCTCTATCTCCCTCTCCACGTCTCTCTCTATCTATCTCTCTCTATCTCTCTCTCTCTCTATCTCTCTCTCTCCACGTCTCTCTCTCTCTCTCCCTGTGTGCGTGCACACGACGGACCCCCCCCCCCTCCCCTCCCCCCCGCCCCCCCCCCCGCCCCCACCCCTCTCCTACCCTCGCTCCGACACCACCACCCCAGGCAGAGCGTCCCTCAGTGCCTTGTGGCGGCGACGGAGGTCGGCGTCTCCGGCGCCGCTGCCGTCCCTCCAGCAGGTCTCGCCGGCCTGCGCGAGGCTCAGGCCCAGCTGAATCAGCGGACTGGGGCAGGTGAACAGGGACTGGCAGCGGCCCCCAGCAACGTGACCACCGCCGGCATCATCGGCGGCATCGCCGCCGGCATCATCGGCGGCATCGCCGCCGGCATCACCGGCGGCACCACCAGCGTCGCTCTCAGCTCGCCGGAGGACGTTCAGGAGGATGCCAGTGGCCTCGGTCAGCCCCTCGCTGGAACCTGCCAGAGGGAGAGAGGGGAGAGAGGGGAGTGTAGTAGTGTAGTGTAGTGTGTAGTAGTGTAGTGTGTAGTGTGAGTGTGTAGTGTGTGGTGTATAGTGTAGTGTGTAGTGTAGTAGTGTAGTGGAGTGTGTAGTGTAGTGTAGTAGTGTAGTGTAGTGTGTATTAGTGTAGTGTGTAGTGTATAGTGTAGTGTGTGGTGTAGTGTAGTGTAGTGTGTATTAGTGTAGTGTGTAGTGTAGTGTGTAGTGTAGTGTAGTGTGTAGTGTGGTGTGTAGTGGAGTGTGTAGTGTGTAGTGTAGTGTGTAGTGTAGTGTGTAGTGTGGTGTGTAGTGTGGTGTAGTGTGTAGTGTAGTGTGTAGTGTGGTGTGTAGTGGAGTGTGTAGTGTGTAGTGTAGTAGTGTAGTGTAGTGTGTAGTGTAGTGTGTAGTGTAGTAGTGTAGTGTAGTGTGTAGTGTGGTGTGTAGTGTAGTGTGTAGTGTGTAGTGTATAGTGTAGTGTAGTGTGTAGTGTAGTGTAGTGTGTAGTGTATAGTAGTGTAGTGTAGTGTGTAGTGTATAGTGTAGTGTAGTGTGTAGTGTAGTGTAGTGTGTAGTGTATAGTGTAGTGTGTAGTGTAGTGTGTAGTGTAGTGTATAGTGTAGTGTGTAGTGTAGTGTATAGTGTAGTGTGTAGTGTAGTGTGTAGTGTAGTGTGTAGTGTGGTGTGTAGTGTGGTGTAGTGTGTAGTGTAGTGTGTAGTGTGGTGTGTAGTGGAGTGTGTAGTGTGTAGTGTAGTAGTGTAGTGTAGTGTGTAGTGTAGTGTGTAGTGTAGTAGTGTAGTGTAGTGTGTAGTGTGGTGTGTAGTGTAGTGTGTAGTGTGTAGTGTATAGTGTAGTGTAGTGTGTAGTGTAGTGTAGTGTGTAGTGTATAGTAGTGTAGTGTAGTGTGTAGTGTATAGTGTAGTGTAGTGTGTAGTGTAGTGTAGTGTGTAGTGTATAGTGTAGTGTGTAGTGTAGTGTGTAGTGTAGTGTATAGTGTAGTGTGTAGTGTAGTGTATAGTGTAGTGTGTAGTGTATAGTGTAGTGTATAGTGTAGTGTATAGTGTGTAGTGTAGTGTATAGTGTAGTGTGTAGTGTAGTGTATAGTGTAGTGTATAGTGTAGTGTATAGTAGTGTAGTGTGTGTAGTGTGTAGTGGTGTGTAGTGGATTGTGTAGTAGTGTAGTGTATAGTAGTGTAGTGTAGTGTGTAGTAGTTTAGTGTAGTGTATAGTGTAGTGCATAGTGTAGTGTATAGTGTAGTTGTGTAGTGTAGTGTATAGTGTAGTGTGTAATGTGTAGTAGTGTAGTGTGTAGTGTATAGTAGTGTAGTGTGTAGTGTTTAGTGTAGTGTATAGTAGCGTAGTGTATAGTGTCGTGTATAGTATTGTAGTGTATAGTGTAGTGTATAGTGTAGTGTATAGTAGTATAGTGTAGTGTACAGTAGTGTATAGTGTAGTGTATAGTGTAGTGTATAGTAGTATAGTGTAGTGTGCAGCAGTGTATAGTGTAGTGTATAGTGTAGTGTATAGTGTAGTGTATAGTGTAGTGTATAGTAGTATAGTGTAGTGTATAGTAGTGTATAGTGTAGTGTAGTGTATAGTGTAGTGTATAGTAGTATAGTGTAGTGTGCAGCAGTGTATAGTAGTGTAGTGTATAGTGTAGTGTATAGTCTTGTGTATAGTATTGTATATAGTAGTGTATAGTGTAGTATATAGTAGTATAGTGTAGTGTATAGTAGTATAGTGTAGTGTACAGCAGTGTATAGTAGTGTAGTGTATAGTGTAGTGTATAGTATTGTGTATAGTATTGAATATAGTAGTGTATCATTCTAGATTGGAAGCTTTCGTGACTGCAAGGATCCACACTCTTTGGTTCCATTCGGTAAAGTCACGTAGGTAAAAAATAAAGCAACGAAAAAATCACGACGTTTCAACCACAATACAAGCGGCCTTCATCAGGTGAAGGGACCGTGCTGTCACGAAGACAGCGTTGGAATCAAGAAAGTCAAGCCAGGTCGCGTCCTTTAAGCTGTGTGGGAGGAAACCACACGCTTTGACAAAGTAATCAGCATAAAGTGCTGATAGAACACTTAAAGTGCTGATGGAACACTTAACACGGGGGAGGGGAATTTGACAATGCAAACGTTGTTTTGAATTGGAATAAAGAAGGTCAAGCCAGGTCGCGTCCTTTAAGCTGTGTGGGAGGAAACCACACGCTTTGAGTCTCTGTGTGTCTCTGTGAGTCTCTGTGAGTCTCTGTGTGTCTCTGTGAGTCTCTGTGCGTGGTGAGTCTCTGTGTGTCTCTGTGTGTCTCTGTGAGTCTCTGTGTGTCTCTGTGAGTCTCTGTGAGTCTCTGTGTGTCTCTGTGTGTCTCTGTGAGTCTCTATGTGTCTCTGTGAGTCTCTGTGTGTCTGTGTGCGTGGTGAGTCTCTGGGAGTCTCTGTGTGTCTCTGTGAGTCTCTGTGTGTCTCTGTACGTGGTGAGTCTCTGGGTGTCTCTGTGTCTCTGTGTGTCTATGTGTGTGGTGTGTCTCTGTGTGTCTCTGTGAGCCTCTGTGTGTCTCTGTGTGTGGTGAGTCTCTGTGTGCGGTGAGTCTCTGTGAGTCTCTGTGTGTCTCTGTGAGTCTCTGTGAGTCTCTGTGTGTCTCTGTGAGTCTCTGTGTGTCTCTGTGTGTCTCTGTGAGTCTCTGTGAGTCTCTGTGTGTCTCTGTGTGTCTCTGTGCGTGGTGAATCTCTGGGTGTCTCTGTGTGTCTCTGTGAGTCTCTGTGTGTCTCTGTGTGTCTCTATGTGTCTCTGTGAGTCTCTGTGTGTGGTGTGTCTCTGTGTGTCTCTGTGTGTCTCTGTGAGTCTCTGTGTGTCTCTGTGTGTCTCTGTGCGTGGTGAGTCTCTGGGTGTCTCTGTGTGTCTCTGTGTGTCTCTGTGTGTGGTGAGTCTCTGTGAGTCTCTGTGTGTCTCTGTGTGTGGTGTGTCTCTGTGTGTCTCTGTGAGCCTCTGTGTGTCTCTGTGTGTGGTGAGTCTCTGTGTGCGGTGAGTCTCTGTGAGTCTCTGTGGGTCTCTGTGTGTCTCTGTGAGTCTCTGTGTGTCTCTGTGAGTCTCTGTGTCTCTCTGTGAGTCTCCGTGAGTCTCTGTGTCTCTCTGTGAGTCTCCGTGAGTCTCTGTGTCTCTCTGTGAGTCTCTGTGTCTCTCTGTGTGGGTCTCTGTGTGTGGTGAGTCTCTGTGAGTCTCTGTGAGTCTCTGTGTGTCTCTGTGAGTCTCTGTGTGTCTCTGTGAGTCTCTGTGTGTCTCTGTGTGTCTCTGTGTGTGGTGAGTCTCTGTGAGTCTCTGTGTGCCTCTGTGTGTCTCTGTGTGTCTCTGTGCGTCTCTGTGTGTCTCTGTGAGTCTCTGTGTGTCTCTGTGTGTCTCTGTGTGTGGTGAGTCTCTGTGAGTCTCTGTGTACCTCTGTGTGTCTCTGTGTGTCTCTGTGCGTCTCTGTGTGTCTCTGTGTCTCTGTGAGTCTCTGTGAGTCTCTGTGTGTCTCTGTGTGTCTCTGTGAGTCTCTGTGTGTCTCTGTGAGTCTCTGTGTGTCTCTGTGAGTCTCTGTGTGTGGTGAGTCTCTGTGAGTCTCTGTGTGTCTCTGTGGGTCTCTGTGTGTCTCTGTTAGTCTCTGTGTGTCTCTGTGAGTCTCTGTGAGTCTCTGTGTGTCTCTGTGTCTCTGTGTGCCTCTGTGTGTCTCTGTGTGTCTCTGTGAGTCTCTGTGAGTCTCTGTGTGTCTCTGTGTGTCTCTGTGTGGGTCTCTGTGTGTGGTGAGTCTCTGTGAGTCTCTGTGTGTCTCTGTGGGTCTCTGTGTGTCTCTGTTAGTCTCTGTGTGTCTCTGTGAGTCTCTGTGAGTCTCTGTGTGTCTCTGTGAGTCTCTGTGTGTCTCTGTGTGTCTCTGTGAGTCTCTGTGTGTCTCTGTGAGTCTCTGTGTGTCTCTGTGAGTCTCTGTGAGTCTCCGTGTCTCTCTGTGTGTCTCTGTGAGTCTCTGTGTGTCTCTGTGAGTCTCCTTGAGTCTCTGTGAGTCTCTGTGAGTCTCCGTGAGTCTCTGTGTGTCTCCGTGAGCCTCTCTGAGTCTCCGTGTGTGTCTCTGTCTGTCTCTGTGAGTC
>NC_133743.1:920000-967228 GCF_048934315.1 Petromyzon marinus
TCCCGGCACACTGAGGAGTGAGATGCCCCTGTAGTTGTTACAGTCTGTGCGGTCCCCCTTCTTAAAAAGGGGGACCACCAGGGCATCCTTCCAATCCTGCGGAACCCGTCCAGTGGTCCAGACTGTTGTTATGATGTCATGTAGGGCAGTCTGTGCACAAACGCCACCCTCCCTCAGCATTTCGCTTGGGAGATCATCTCTGCCCGCTGCCTTTCCTGGTCTCAGACTCCGGATCGCCTTCAATACTTCCTCAGCAGATGGCACCTCAGCCAGCCACTCACAGGGGGTGACTTCTTCCAATATTTGAGGCACCGCAGCCTCAGCAGGGTCATCCTCACTTTGTGCCACGATGTTTTCCTGGCTGAGGGATTTTCCCTCCCCCAGGACCTCACAGAAATGCTCAGCAAATCTGCGAACCTGTTCCTGGGGGTCGGAGATTGGATCACCGTTTTTTCCCCTAATGATGGTAATAGGTGTGGCGCTGCAGGTTACTTTTTTGATGGAGTTAAATAGAGATTTGTGATCACGGGCCACTGAGGCAGACTCCATCTCCTCAGCAACCCGCGACCACCACCCATCCTTGCAGCGCCTCACGGCTCTCCGAACCTCCGAGCGAAGGCTGTGGTAAGCCTCCTCATTCTCTGACGTGGGATTCTGTAGCCGATGACAGTGGGCCTGTCGCTTTTTCTCAACCATCCTGAACACCTCCTCTGTCAGCCAGGGTCTCTGGGGAGGTCTGGACCGCGTACCCAAAGCAGCCATTGCAGCTGCATGAGTCACAGTCCTAAACCTCGCCCATTTACCCTCGACATCAGGAGGAGTCGGGGACGATGCCAATCCCAGCCGCAAGCGATGATGAAATTCTCGCTTGCAACTTTCATCAGATATCTGAGACCAGGCCACTTTATGTTGGAATGGGGTCCTGGGTGTACACCCACCACCGGAGTGGAAGAATGGCAGGCGTATCTTACAGATGACTAGTCGATGGTCAGAGGGCAGATCAGCTCCACGGTAGGTCCTGGTGTCAAGGACATGGGCTCGCATTCGCTGGTCCGTCACTATGTAGTCCAGCAGATGTTCTTGCTTGGACCCGGCATGCATCCATGATGTTGTGTGGATGCGCCGATGCCGGAACAGCGTGTTGGTAATTACAAGCCCATGGGCTGCACAAAAATCTAGCAGCCTCCTACCGTTGTTATTGAGCTGATCTGGCCCATGCCCTCCAATCACTCCAGACCAGGTGCCAGTATCATGACCAACTCGGGCATTGAAGTCACCCAACATGATGACTCAATCCCGAGGGGCCACTTTAGCCAGCACCTGTGACAGGAGGTCATAGAAGGCATCTGACTCATCGGCTTTGCCTGCATCCCTCCACGGATGTTCATCTTCGGTGGGGGCATAAGTAACCACGACCACCATTCCTCGCCTCCGGTTGATGGGAAGGCGAGCCCAAAGTAGCCTGGGGCTTACAGCTTCCCCCACCTCACCGCCACGCTCCCACGCCCCCTTCATTCTTTTGTTCAAAAGAAGACCCACACCCTGTTGTTTGGCAGTCTGCTGCCCCGAGTAGAGGACTGTCCACCCCTCATGGTGGCAGGAGCAAGAGCCGGTCCACCGGACCTCCTGAATGCCGCATAGATCTAGGCGGTACCGGTCCAGCTCCCGACAGAGGAGTGGCAGCCTCTCCTCTGCAGTGAGCGTTCGAACATTCCACGTGGCCACCCGTAGTGGCTTTTCGTTGTTTCTGGAGTAGCCCCGAGGGTTGATATTCAATCTCCTGGCTCCGCCAATTGGGGTTTGGCCAGGAGACGTCATAGACGCCTGGCCCCCCGGGGCCTCCGGCACAAGCTTATTAGTTACAGACTGACACACACACACAGACACACACAGACACACACAGACACAGAGACTGACACACACACACATACACACACACAGACACACACACACACAGACACATAGACTGACACACACACACAGAGACTGACACTGACCCCACGATCGCTGAGTGATGGGGTCGGGTCAAGGGGTCACCGCCTGCCCAGGTGACCCCAGCCCCTCCCCCCATCCCCCCCACCCCCTCCCAGTTCCTCCCCTCGTCCCCCCCAACCCCCTCCTGTATGGTGTGAGTCTGTGAGTGAGTCTGTGTGTGAGTGTGTGAGTGTGTGAGTCTGTGAGTGAGTCTGTGTGTGAGTGTGTGAGTGTGTGAGTCTGTGAGTGAGTCTGTGTGTGAGTGTGTGAGTGTGTGAGTCTGTGAGTCTGTGAGTGTGTGAGTGTGTGAGTCTGTGAGTGTGTGAGTCTGAGTGAGTCTGTGAGTGTGTGAGTCTGAGTGAGTCTGTGAGTGAGTGAGTCTGTGAGTGAGTCTGTGAGTGGGTGAGTCTGTGAGTGAGTCTATGAGTCTGTGAGTAAGTCTATGTGAGTCTGTGTGTGTGTGAGTGAGTCTATGTGAGTCTGTGAGTGAGTCTATGTGAGTCTGTGTGTGTGTGAGTGAGTCTACGGGCGTGGTGCTGGCCACCCACCCCCTCGTGTACCGTTCCGGCCTTCATAGGTGCTCGCTAACAGCACTTGCCCCTACAGTCTGTTACAGGCTATATGGGGGATCTTTGTCTATCTTTGTGAGTCTGTGTGTGAGTCTGTGAGTGAGTCTGAGTGAGTCTGTGAGTGAGTCTGTGTGTGAGTCTGTGAGTGAGTCTGAGTGAGTCTGTGAGTGAGTCTGTGAGTGAGTCTGTGAGTGTGTAAGTGAGTGTGTGAGTCTGTGAGTCTGTGAGTGTGTGAGTGTGTGAGTCTGTGAGTGTGTGAGTCTGAGTGAGTCTGTGAGTGAGTGAGTCTGTGAGTGAGTCTGTGAGTGGGTGAGTCTGTGAGTGTGTGAGTGAGTCTATGAGTCTGTGAGTGAGTCTATGTGAGTCTGTGTGTGTGAGTGAGTCTATGTGAGTCTGTGAGTCTGTGAGTGAGTCTGAGTGAGTCTGTGAGTGAGTCTGTGTGTGAGTCTGTGAGTGAGTCTGAGTGAGTCTGTGAGTGAGTCTGTGAGTGAGTCTGTGAGTGTGTAAGTGAGTGTGTGAGTCTGTGAGTCTGTGCGTGTGTGAGTGTGTGAGTCTGTGAGTGTGTGAGTCTGAGTGAGTCTGTGAGTGAGTGAGTCTGTGAGTGAGTCTGTGAGTGGGTGAGTCTGTGAGTGTGTGAGTGAGTCTATGAGTCTGTGAGTGAGTCTATGTGAGTCTGTGTGTGTGTGAGTGAGTCTATGTGAGTCTGTGTGTGAGTCTGTGAGTGAGTCTGAGTGAGTCTGTGAGTGAGTCTGTGTGTGAGTCTGTGAGTGAGTCTGTGAGTGAGTCTGTGAGTGTGTGAGTGAGTGTGTGAGTCTGTGAGTCTGTGAGTGTGTGAGTGTGTGAGTCTGTGAGTGTGTGAGTCTGAGTGAGTCTGTGAGTGAGTGAGTCTGTGAGTGAGTCTGTGAGTGGGTGAGTCTGTGAGTGTGTGAGTGAGTCTATGAGTCTGTGAGTGAGTCTATGTGAGTCTGTGTGTGTGTGCGTGAGTCTATGTGAGTCTGTGTGTGAGTCTGTGAGTGAGTCTGAGTGAGTCTGTGAGTGAGTCTGTGTGTGAGTCTGTGAGTGAGTCTGAGTGAGTCTGTGAGTGAGTCTGTGAGTGAGTCTGTGAGTGTGTGAGTGAGTCTGAGTGAGACTGTGAGTGAGTCTGTGAGTCTGAGTGAGTCTGTGAGTGAGTCTGTGTGAGTCTGTGAGTGAGTCTGTGTGAGTCTGAGTGAGTCTGTGAGAGAGTATGAGTGAGTCTGTGAGTGAGTCTGAGTGAGTCTATGAGTCTGTGAGTGAGTCTGAGTGAGTCTGTGAGTGAGTGTGTGAGTCTGAGTGAGTCTGTGAGTGAGTCTGTGAGTGAGTCTGTGAGTGAGTCTGAGTGAGTCTGTGAGTGAGTCTGTGAGTGAGTCTGAGTGAGTCTGTGAGTGAGTGTGTGAGTCTGAGTGAGTCTGTGAGTGAGTCTGTGAGTGAGTCTGTGAGTGAGTCTGTGAGTCTGTGAGTGAGTCTGAGTGAGTCTGTGAGTGAGTCTGAGTGAGTCTGTGAGTGAGTCTGTGAGTGAGTCTGAGTGAGTCTGTGAGTGAGTCTTAGTGAGTCTATGAGTCTGTGAGTGAGTCTGAGTGAGTCTGTGAGTGAGTGTGTGAGTATGAGTGAGTCTGTGAGAGTCTGTGTGTGAGTCTGTGTGTGAGTCTGTGTGTGAGTCTGTGTGTGAGTTTGAGTGTGTGCGTGTGTCTGTGAGTGAGTCTAAGTGAGTGTGTGTCTGTGAGTGAGTCTGAGTGAGTCTGTGAGTGAGTCTGAGTGAGTCTGAGTGAGTGTGTGAGTCTGTGAGTGAGTCTGAGTGAGTCTGTGAGTGAGTCTGAGTGAGTCTATGAGTCTGAGTGAGTCTGTGAGTCTGAGTGCGTCTGAGTGAGTCTATGAGTCTGTGAGTGAGTCTGAGTGAGTCTGTGAGTGAGTCTTAGTGAGTCTATGAGTCTGTGAGTGAGTCTGAGTGAGTCTGTGAGTGAGTGTGTGAGTCTGAGTGAGTCTGTGAGTGAGTCTGTGTGAGTCTGTGTGTGAGTCTGTGTGTGAGTCTGTGTGTGAGTTTCAGTGTGTGCGTGTGTCTGTGAGTGAGTCTAAGTGAGTGTGTGTCTGTGAGTGAGTCTGAGTGAGTCTGTGAGTGAGTCTGAGTGAGTCTGAGTGAGTGTGTGAGTCTGTGAGTGAGTCTGAGTGAGTCTGTGAGTGAGTCTGAGTGAGTCTATGAGTCTGTGAGTGAGTCTGTGAGTCTGAGTGAGTCTATGAGTCTGTGAGTGAGTCTGAGTGAGTCTGTGAGTGAGTCTTAGTGAGTCTATGAGTCTGTGAGTGAGTCTGAGTGAGTCTGTGAGTGAGTGTGTGAGTCTGAGTGAGTCTGTGAGTGAGTCTGTGTGAGTCTGTGTGTGAGTCTGTGTGTGAGTTTGAGTGTGTGCGTGTGTCTGTGAGTGAGTCTAAGTGAGTGTGTGTCTGTGAGTGAGTCTGAGTGAGTCTGTGAGTGAGTCTGAGTGAGTCTGAGTGAGTGTGTGAGTCTGTGAGTGAGTCTGAGTGAGTCTGTGAGTGAGTCTGAGTGAGTCTATGAGTCTGAGTGAGTCTGTGAGTCTGAGTGAGTCTATGAGTCTGTGAGTGAGTCTGAGTGAGTCTGTGAGTGAGTCTTAGTGAGTCTATGAGTCTGTGAGTGAGTCTGAGTGAGTCTGTGAGTGAGTGTGTGAGTCTGAGTGAGTCTGTGAGTGAGTCTGTGTGAGTCTGTGTGTGAGTCTGTGTGTGAGTTTGAGTGTGTGCGTGTGTCTGTGAGTGAGTCTAAGTGAGTGTGTGTCTGTGAGTGAGTCTGAGTGAGTCTGTGAGTGAGTCTGAGTGAGTCTGAGTGAGTGTGTGAGTCTGTGAGTGAGTCTGAGTGAGTCTGTGAGTGAGTCTGAGTGAGTCTATGAGTCTGTGAGTGAGTCTGTGAGTCTGAGTGAGTCTGAGTGAGTCTATGAGTCTGTGAGTGAGTCTGAGTGAGTCTGTGAGTGAGTCTTAGTGAGTCTATGAGTCTGTGAGTGAGTGAGTGAGTCTGTGAGTGAGTGTGTGAGTCTGAGTGAGTCTGTGAGTGAGTTTGTGTGAGTCTGTGTGTGAGTCTGAGTGAGTCTGTGAGTGAGTCTGAGTGAGTCTGAGTGAGTCTATGAGTCTGTGAGCGAGTTTGAGTGAGTCTGTGAGTGTGTGTGAGTGAGTCTGTGAGTGAGTCTGTGAGTCTGTGAGTCTGAGTGAGTCTGAGGGAGTCTGAGTGAGTCTGTGAATGAGTCTGTGAGTGAGTGTGTGAGTGAGTCTCTGTGAGTCTGTGTGTGAGTCTGTGAGTCTGTGTGTGAGTCTGTGAGTGTGTGAGTGTGTCTGTGAGTGAGTCTAAGTGAGTGTGTGAGTCTGTGAGTGAGTCTGAGTGAGTCTGTGAGTGTGTCTGTGAGTCTGTGAGTGTGTCAGTGAGTCTGAGTGAGTCTGTGAGTGAGTCTGAGTGAGTCTGAGTGAGTGTGTGAGTCTGTGAGTGAGTATGAGTGAGTCTGTGAGTGAGTCTGAGTGAGTCTATGAGTCTGTGAGTGAGTCTGTGAGTCTGAGTGAGTCTGTGAGTGAGTCTGAGTGAGTCTGTGAGTGTGTGTGAGTGAGTCTGTGAGTGAGTCTGTGAGTCTGTGAGTGAGTCTGTGAGTGAGTCTGAGTGAGTCTGTGAGTGTGTCTGAGGGAGTCTGTGAGTGAGTCTGAGGGAGTCTGAGTGAGTCTGAGTGAGTCTGTGAGTGAGTCTATGAGTCTGTGAGTGAGTCTGTGAGTCTGTGAGTGAGTCTGAGAGCGTCTGAGTGAGTCTATGAGTCTGTGAGTGAGTCTGAGTGAGTCTGTGAGTGTGGTTGAGTGAGTCTGTGAGTTAGTCTGTGAGTCTGTGAGTGAGTCTGTGAGTCTGAGTGAGTTTGTGAGTCTGAGTGAGTCTGTGAGTCTGTGTGAGTCTGAGTGAGTCTGTGAGTGTGTGAGTGAGTCTGTGAGTGAGTCTGTGAGTGAGTGAGTGAGTCTGTGAGTGAGCCTGTGAGTCTGAGTGTGTGAGTGTGTGAGTCTGTGAGTGAGTCTGAGTGAGTCTGTGAGTGAGTGTGTGAGTCTGTGAGTGAGTCTGAATGAGTGTGTGAGTCTGGGAGTGAGTCTGAGTGAGTCTGTGAGTGAGTCTGAGTGAGTCTGTGAGTGAGTCTGTGAGTCTGAGTGAGTGTGTGAGTGAGTCTGTGAGTGAGTCTGTGAGTGAGTCTGTGAGTCTGTGAGTGAGTCTGTGAGTGTGTGAGTGAGTCTGTGAGTGAGTCTGTGAGTCTGTGAATGAGTTTGTGAGTGAGTCTGTGAGTCTGTGAGTGAGTCTGAGTGAGTCTGTGAGTGAGTCTGTGATTCTGTGAGTTTGTGAGTGAGTCTGTGAGTCTGTGAGTGAGTCTGAGTGAGTCAGTGAGTCTGTGAGTGAGTATGTGAGTCTGTGAATGAGTCTGTGAGTGAGTCTGTGAGTGAGTCTGAGTGAGTCTGTGAGTGAGTCTTGAGTCTGAGTGAGTGTGTGAGTCTGTGAGTGAGTCTGAGTGAGTCTGTGAGTCTGTGAGTGAGTCTGTGAGTGAGTCTGTGAGGGAGTCTGTGAGTCTTTGAGTCTGAGTGTGTGTGAGTCTGTGAGTGAGTCTGAGTGAGTCTGTGAGTCTGTGAGTGAGTCTGTGAGTGAGTCTGTGAGGGAGTCTGTGAGTCTTTGAGTCTGAGTGTGTGTGAGTGTGTGAGTGAGTCTGAGTGAGTCTGTGAGTGAGGCTGTGAGTGAGTCTGTGAGTCTGTGAGTGAGTCTGTGAGTCTGTGAGTGAGTCTGTGAGTGAGTGAGTCTGTGAGTGAGTCTGTGAGTCTGTGAATGAGTCTGTGAGTGAGTCTGTGAGTGAGTCTGAGTGAGTCTGTGAGTGAGTCTGAGTGAGTCTATGAGTCTGTGTGTGAGTCTGGGTGAGTCTGTGAGTAAGTCTGAGGGAGTCTGTGAGTGAGTGAGTCTGAGGGAGTCTCTGTGAGTCTGAGTGAGTCTGTGAGTGAGTCTGTGAGTCTGTGAGTGAGTGAGTGAGTCTGTGAGTGAGTCTGTGTGAGTCTGTGAGTGAGTCTGTGAGTGAGTCTGTGAGTCTGTGAGTGAGTCTGTGTGAGTCTGTGAGTGAGTCTGAGTGAGTCTGTGTGAGTCTGAGTGAGTCTGTGAGTGAGTCTGTGAGTCTGAGTGAGTGTATGAGTGAGTCTGTGAGTGAGTCTGTGAGTGAGTCTGAGTGAGTCTGTGAGTGAGTCTGAGTGAGTATGTGAGTCTGTGAGTGAGTCTATGAGTCTGTGAGTGAGTCTGTGAGTCTGAGTGAGTGTGTGAATGAGTCTGTGAATGAGTCTGTGTGAGTCTGTGAGTGAGTCTGTGTGAGTCTGTGAGTGAGTGAGTCTGTGAATGAGTCTGAGTGAGTCTGTGAGTGAGTCTGTGAGTCTGTGAGTGAGTCTGTGAGTCTGTGAGTAAGTCTGAGTGAGTCTGAGTGAGTCTGTGAGTGAGTCTGAGTGAGTCTGAGTGAGTCTGTGAGTGTGTGTGAGTCTGTGAGTGAGTCTGTGAGTCTGTGAGTGAGTCTGAGTGAGTCCGTGAGTGAGTGAGTGAGTCTGTGAGTGAGTCTGTGAATCTGTGAGTGAGTCTGAGTGAGTCTGTGAGTTAGTCTGAGTGAGTCTGTGAGTGTGTGTGAGTTTGTGAGTGTGTGTGAGTTTCTGAGTGAGTCTGAGTGAGTCTGTGAGTCTGTGAGTGAGTCTGTGTGTGAGTCTGTGAGTGAGTCTGTGAGTAAGTCTGAGTGAGTCTGTGAGTAAGTCTGAGTGAGTCTGAGTGAGTCTGTGAGTTTGTGAGTGTGTGTGAGTTTATGAGTGTGTGTGAGTCTGTGCGTGTGTGTGAGTCTGTGAGTCTGTGAGTGTGAGTAAGTGAGTGAGTCTGAGTGAGTCTGTGAGTGTGTGCGTGAGTCTGAGTGAGTCTGTGAGTCTGTGAGTGTGTGTGAGTTTGTGAGTGTGTGTGAGTCTGTGAGTGTGTGTGAGTCTGTGAGTGTGAGTCTGTGAGTGAGTCTGAGTGAGTCTGTGAGTAAGTCTGAGTGAGTCTGAGTGAGTCTGTGAGTGTGTGTGAGTTTGTGTGAGTCTGTGAGTGTGTGTGAGTCTGTTAGTGAGTCTGTCAGTGAGTCTGAGTGAGTCTGTGAGTAAGTCTGAGTGAGTCTGAGTGAGTCTGTGAGTCTGTGAGTGTGTGTGAGTTTGTGAGTGTGTGTGAGTCTGTGAGTGTGTGTGAGTCTGTGAGTCTGAGTGAGTCTGATTAAGTCTGTGAGTCTGAGTGAGCCTGAGTGAGTGAGTGATTGTGTGAGTTAGTCTGTGATTCTGTGAGTGAGTCTGAGTGAGTCTGTGAGTGTGAGTCTGAGTGAGTCTGTGAGTGTGAGTTTGTGAGTGTGAGTCTGTGAGTGTCTTTGAGTCTGAGTGAGTCTTTGAGTGTGTGTGAATCTGAGTGAGTCTGTGAGTCTGAGTGAATCTGTGAGTGTGTGTGATTCTGTGTGTGAGTATGTGAGTGAGTCTGAGTGAGTCTGAGTGATTCTGTGACTGAGTGTGTGAGTGAGTCTGTGAGTCTGTGAGTGAGTCTGAGTGAGTCTGTGAGTAAGTCTGAGTGAGTTTGTGAGTGTGAGTCTGAGTGAGTCTGAGTGAATCTGTGAGTGTGTGTGAGTTTGTGAGTGTGTGAGAGTCTGCGAGTGTCTTTGAGTCTGAGTGAGTCTTTGAGTGTGTGTGAGTCTGAGTGAGTCTGTGAGTCTGAGTGAATCTGTGAGTGTGTCTGAGTGAGTCTGTGAGTGTGTGAGTCTGTGATTCTGTGTGTGAGTATGTGAGTGAGTCTGAGTGATTCTATGAGTGTGTCTGAGTGAGTCTGTGAGTGTGTGAGTCTGTGAGTGAGTCTGAGTGAATCTGTGAGTGTGTGTGAGTCTGTGAGTGAGTCTGTGAGTGAGTCTGAGTGAGTCTGTGAGTGAGTCTGTGAGTCTGTGAGTGAGTCTGAGTGAGTCTGTGAGTGAGTCTGAGTGAGTCTGTGAGTGAGTCTGAGTGAGTCTGAGAGTCTGTGAGTGAGTCTAGGTGAGTCTGAGAGTCTGTGAGTGAGTCTGAGTGAGCCTGAGAGTGAGTCTGAGTGAGTCTGAGAGTCTGTGAGTGTGTGTGAGTCTGAGTGAGTGTGAGTCTGAGTGAGTGTGAGTCTGAGTGAATCTGTGTGTGTGATTCTGCGTGTGAGTTTGTGAGTGAGTCTGAGTGAGTTTGTGAGTGAGTCCCTGGTAGAGAGTAGACAGTACCTGGTAGAGAGTAGAGAGTACCTGGTAGAGAGTACTTGGTAGAGAGTACCTGGTAGAGAGTACCTGGTAGAGCGTACCTGGTAGAGAGTACAGAGTATATGGTAGAGAGTACCTGGTAGAGAGTAGAGAGTACCTGGTAGATAGTACCTGGTAGAGAGTACCTGGTAGAGATTAGAGAGTCCCTGGTAAAGAGTACCTGGTAGAGAGTACCTGGTAGAGAGTACCTGGTAGAGAGTAGAGAGTACCTGGTAGAGAGTAGAGAGTACCTGGTAGAGAGTACCTGGTAGAGAGTACCTGGTAGAGAGTAGAGAGTACCTGGTAGAGAGTACCTGGTAGAGAGTAGAGAGTACCTGGTAGAGAGTACCTGGTAGAGAGTAGAGAGTACCTGGTAGAGAGTACCTGGTAGAGAGTAGAGAGTACCTGGTAGATAGTACCTGGTAGAGATTACCTGGTAGAGAGTAGAGAGTACCTGGTAGAGAGTACCTGGTAGAGAGTACCTGGTAGAGAGTACCTGGTAGAGAGTACCTGGTAGAGAGTAGAGAGTACCTGGTAGAGAGTACCTGGTAGAGAGTAGAGAGTACCTGGTAGAGAGTACCTGGTAGAGAGTAGAGAGTACCTGGTAGATAGACCTGGTAGAGAGTACCTTGTAGAGAGTAGAGAGTCTCTGCTAGAGAGTAGAGAGTTGCTGGTAGAGAGTACCTGGTAGAGAGTACCTGGTAGAGAGTAGAGAGTACCTGGTAGAGAGTACCTGGTAGAGAGTAGAGAGTCCATGGCAGAGAGTAGAGAGTACCTGGTAGAGAGTACCTGGTAGAGAGTAAAGAGTCTCTGCTAGAGAGTAGAGAATACCTGGTAGAGAGTACCTGGTAGAGAGTACCTGGTAGAGAGTACCTGGTAGAGAGTACCTGGTAGAGAGTAGAGAGTACCTGGTAGAGAGTACCTGGTAGAGAGTAGAGAGTTGCTGGTAGAGAGCAGAGAGTACCTGGTAGAGAGTACCTGGTAGAGAGTAGAGAGTACCTGGTAGAGAGTAGAGAGTACAGAGTACCTGGTAGAGAGTACCTGGTAGAGAGTACCTGGTAGAGAGTAGAGAGTACCTGGTAGAGAGTAGATAGTACCTGGTAGAGAGTACCTGGTAGAGTACCTGGTAGAGAGTAGAGAGTACCTGGTAGAGAGTAGAGAGTACCTGGTAGAGAGTAGAGAGTACCTGGTAGAGAGTACCTGGTAGAGAGTAAAGAGTCTCTGCTAGAGAGTAGAGAATACCTGGTAGAGAGTACCTGGTAGAGAGTACCTGGTAGAGAGTACCTGGTAGAGAGTACCTGGTAGAGAGTAGAGAGTACCTGGTAGAGAGTACCTGGTAGAGAGTAGAGAGTACCTGGTAGAGAGTCCCGGGTAGAGAGTACCTGGTAGAGAGTAGAGAGTACCTGGTAGAGAGTACCTGGTAGCGAGTAGAGTCTCTGGTAGAGAGTAGAGAATACCTGGTAGAGAGTACCTGGTAGAGAGTAGAGAGTACCTGGTAGAGAGTACCTGGTAGAGAGTACCTGGTAGCGAGTACCTGGTAGAGAGTAGAGAGTACCTGGTAGAGAGTACCTGGTAGAGAGTAGAGAGTACCTGGTAGAGAGTACCTGGTAGAGAGTACCTGGTAGAGAGTAGAGAGTACCTGGTAGAGAGTACCTGGTAGAGAGTAGACAGTACCTGGTAGAGAGTACCTGGTAGAGAGTAGAGAGTACCTGGTAGAGAGTACCTGGTAGAGAGTAGAGAGTACCTGGTAGAGAGTACCTGGTAGAGAGTACCTGGTAGAGAGTAGAGAGTACCTGGTAGAGAGTACCTGGTAGAGAGTACCTGGTAGAGAGTAGAGAGTACCTGGTAGAGAGTACCTGGTAGAGAGTAGACAGGACCTGGTAGAGAGTACCTGGTAGAGAGTAGAGAGTACCTGGTAGAGAGTACCTGGTAGAGAGTACCTGGTAGAGAGTAGAGAGTACCTGGTAGAGAGTACCTGGTAGAGAGTAGAGAGTACCTGGTAGAGAGTACCTGGTAGAGAGTACCTGGTAGAGAGTAGAGAGTACCTGGTAGAGAGTACCTGGGAGAGAGTAGAGAGTACCTGGTAGAGAGTACCTGGTAGAGAGTCCCAGGTAGAGAGTACCTGGTAGAGAGTACCTGGTAGAGAGTAGAGAGTACCTGGTAGAGAGTACCTGGTAGAGAGTAGAGTACTCGGAACAGCAACTCAGCAAACCACCACCGCTGTCTCTCACTCTGTCTCTCTCTCTGTCCGTGTGTCTCTCTCCGTCTGTGTCTCTCTGTGTCTCTCTCTGTCTGTGTCTCTCTCTGTCTGTGTCCGTGTGTCTCTGTCTGTGTCTCACTCTCTCACTCTGTCTCACTCTGTGTCTCTCTCACTCTGTCTCTCACTCTGTCTCTCCCTGTGTCTCTATGTGTGTCTCTCCCTGTGTCTCTCCCTGTGTCTCTCTGTGTCTCTCCCTGTCTCTCTCCCTGTGTGTGTGTCTCTCTCCGCCTCTCACTCTTGTCTGTCTCTCTCTGTCTCTCGCCCGCTCACGTGATCACGTGATCTAGGGGGAGTATAGTGGGTGGGGGTCACGTCACGTGATCGCGTCAACCCAGCACGCCCACCCCCCCCATCACGTGAACAGGGGAGGGGTGGTGGGGGAGAATCACGTGATCACGTGACGTAGGGGGGGTCAATGGAGTGGCGGTCAATGGGGGTCACGTCACGTGATCGTCTCGACAGTCGTCACCAACACCGTCACGTGGTTGCGCAATGAGGGAGGGGGGTGGGGGTGGATCAAAGGTCGACAGGACCACGTGGGGTAGGCGGACAGCTTCTGAGAATTCAGACGAAAAAATCTCGCCCGCGTGATTAGTGGGGGTCACGTGATTAGTGGGGTCGCGTGATTAGTGGGGTCGCGTGATTAGTGGGGTCGCGTGATTAGTGGGGTCGCGTGATTAGTGGGGTCGTGATTAGTGGGGTCGTGATTAGTGGGGTCGTGTGATTAGTGGGGTCGTGATTAGTGGGGTCGTGATTAGTGGGGTCGCGTGATTAGTGGGGTCGAGTGATTAGTGGGGTCGCGTGATTAGTGGGGTCGCGTGATTAGTGGGGTCGTGATTAGTGGGGTCGTGTGATTAGTGGGGTCACGTGATTAGTGGGGTCGCGTGATTAGTGGGGTCACGTGATTGGTGGGGTCGTGATTAGTGGGGTCGTGATTAGTGGGGTCGTGATTAGTGGGGTCGTGTGATTAGTGGGGTCACGTGATTAGTGGGGTCGCGTGATTAGTGGGGTCGTGTGATTAGTGGGGTCGTGATTAGTGGGGTCGTGATTAGTGGGGTCGCGTGATTAGTGGGGTCGCGTGATTAGTGGGGTCGTGTGATTAGTGGGGTCGCGTGATTGGTGGGGTCGTGTGATTAGTGGGGTCACGTGATTAGTGGGGTCGTGATTAGTGGGGTCGTGATTAGTGGGGTCGTGTGATTAGTGGGGTCGTGATTGGTGGGGTCGTGATTAGTGGGGTCGCGTGATTAGTGGGGTCGTGATTAGTGGGGTCGTGATTAGTGGGGTCGTGATTAGTGGGGTCGCGCCATGCGAAATAAGTTCAATATACTTAAACTATTATACACTACACTATACACTACACTATACACTACACACTATACACTCCACACTACACTATACGCTACACTATACACTACACTATACACTACACACTTACACTACACACTACACTATACACTACACTATACACTATACTATACACTACACACTACACTACACTATACACTACACTATACACTACACTATACGCTACTACACACTACACTATACACTACTATACATTACACTACACTATACACTACACTACACACTATACACTACACTATACACTACACTATACACTACTATAAACTACTATACATTACACTACACTATACACTACACTACACACTATACACGACACTATACACTACTATACACTACACTATACACTACACTATACACTACACTATACACTACACTATACACTATTATACAGTATACACTACATTAAACAATACACTACACAATACACTACACTATACACTACACTATACACTACACTATACACTACACTATACACTACACTATACACTACACTATACACTACACACTACACTATACACTATTATACAGTATGCACTACACTATACACTACACTACACTATACACTACACTATACACTACACTACACACTATACACTACACTATACACTACACTATACACTACACTATACACTACTATACATTACACACTACACTATACACTACACTACACACTATACACTACACTATACACTACTATACACTACACTATACACTACACTATGCACTATACTATACACTACACTATACACTGCTATACATTACACTATAGACTACACTATTATACACTATACACTACACTATACATTACACTACACACTAAACTATACACTACATTATACACTACACTACACACTATACACTACAATATACACTACACTATACACTACACTATACACAACACTATACACTATACTATACACTACACTATACACTACTATACATTAGACACTACACTGTACACTACTGTACACTACACTATAGACTACACTATACACTACACTATTATACACTAGACACTACACTATACACTACACTATACACTACACACTACAATATACACTACACTATTATACACTATACACTACACTATACACTACACTACACACTATACACTACACTATACACTACACTATACACTACACTATTATACACCATACACTACACTATACACTACACTATACACTACACACTACGCTACTAAACACTACACTATACACTACACTATTATACACTATACACTACACTATACGCTACACTATACACTACACCATACACTACACTATTATACACTATACACTACACTATACTATACACTACACTATACACTACTATACACTACACTATACACTACACTATGCACTACAAACTACACTATTCACTACACTATACACTACACTATACACTACTATACACTACTATACACTACACTATACACTACACTACACACTATACACTACACTATACACTACACTACACTACTATACACTACACTATACACTACACACTACACTATACACTACTATACACTACACTATACACTACACTACACACGACAATACTATACACTACACTATACACTACACTATACACTACACACTACACTATACACTATTATACAGTATGCACTACACTATACACTACACTACACAATACACTACACTATACACTACACTATACACTACACTACACACTATACACTACACTATACACTACACTATACACTACACTATACACTACTATACATTACACACTACACTATACACTACACTACACACTATACACTACACTATACACTACTATACACTACACTATACACTACACTATGCACTATACTATACACTACACTATACACTGCTATACATTACACTATAGACTACACTATTATACACTATACACTACACTATACATTACACTACACACTAAACTATACACTACATTATACACTACACTACACACTATACACTACAATATACACTACACTATACACTACACTATACACAACACTATACACTATACTATACACTACACTATACACTACTATACACTACACTATACACTACTATACATTAGACACTACACTGTACACTACTATACACTACACTATAGACTACACTATACACTACACTATTATACACTAGACACTACACTATACACTACACTATACACTACACACTACAATATACACTACACTATTATACACTATACACTACACTATACACTACACACTATACACTACACTATACACTACACTATTATACACCATACACTACACTATACACTACACTATACACTACACACTACGCTACTAAACACTACACTATACACTACACTATTATACACTATACACTACACTATACGCTACACTATACACTACACCATACACTACACTATTATACACTATACACTACACTATACTATACACTACACTATACACTACTATACACTACACTATACACTACACTATGCACTACAAACTACACTATTCACTACACTATACACTACACTATACACTACTATACACTACTATACACTACACTATACACTACACTACACACTATACACTACACTACACACTACACTACTATACACTACACTATACACTACACACTACACTATACACTACTATACACTACACTATACACTACACTACACACGACAATACTATACACTACACTATACACTGCACTACACACTACACTACTATACACTACACTATACTCTATACACTACACTATACACTACACTATTATACACTATTCACTACACTATACACTACACTACACACTAAACTATACATTACACTATACACTACACACTATACACTACACTACAATATACACTACTATATACTACACTATACACTACTATACACTACACTATACACTACTATACACTACACTATACACTACACTATACTACTATACACTATGCTATAGACTACACTATACACTACGCTATACATTACACTATACACTACACTACTATACACTACACTATACACTACACTATTATACACTATACACTACACTATACACTACACTTTACACTTTACTATACACTACACTATACACTACTATACACTACACTATACACTACACTATACACTACACTATACACTACACTATGCACTACACTATACACCACACTATACTATACACTATACACTACACTATACAATACACTATACACTACACTACTATACACTACACTATACACTACTATACACTACACTATACACTACACACTACACTACACTACTTTACACTTAACTATACGCTACGATATTAAATTGACAACTCATTTCCACAGAGCTGTTATTGCGTGTTGCTGTTGTTGTTGTTGGTGCTGTTGTTGTTGGTGTTGTTGTTGGTGTTGTTGGTGTTGTTGTTGTTGTTGGTGTTGTTGGTGTTGTTGTTGTTGGTGTTGTTGGTGTTGTTGTTGTTGGTGTTGTTGGTGTTGTTTGTGTTGGTGTTGTTGTTGTTTGTGTTGTTGTTTGTGTTGTTGTTGGTGCTGTTGTTGTTGGTGTTGTTGTTGTTGGTGTTGTTGTTGGTGTTGTTGTTGTTTGTGTTGTTGTTGTTTGTGTTGTTGTTGGTGTTGTTATCCTTCCCCCCCTACCCGCACCTCCGAGTAGCCACGGTTGGCTACGTACGGTACGAAAGAAGTTCACGACACATTTGCTGGGCACAGCATTTATTGATGCAGGGCAAAGGGCGTTGAGTGGAGACTCAAGGGCTACGAAATCGTCGGCAAGGAGGCGGATAGAAGCATCGTAAATTGGTGTTAGTGGGTGAGTGGGTGATTGAGTTGGTGGGTGGGTGAGTGGGTGATTGAGTGGGTGATTGAGTGGGTGGGTGAGTGGGTGGGTGAGTGGGTGGGTGAATGAGTGGGTGAGTGAGTGGGTGGGTGAGTGGGTGAGTGAGTGAGTGGGTGAATGGGTCAGTCAGTGAGTGGGTGGGTGGGTGAGTGGGTGAGTGGGTGGGTGAGTGAGTGGGTGAGTGGGTCAGTCAGTGAGTGGGTGGGTGGGTGAGTGGGTGAGTGGGTGGGTGAGTGGGAGGATGAGTGGGTGAGTGAGTGGGTGGGTGGGTGAGTGGGTGAGTGGGTGGGTGGGTGAGTGGGAGGATGAGTGGGTGAGTGAGTGGGTGGGTGGGTGAGTGGGTGAGTGGGTGAGTGAGTGGGTAGGTGAGTGAGTGGGTGAGTGAGTGAGTGGGTGAGTGAGTGGGTGGGTGATTGAGTGAGTGGGTGAGTGAGTGAGTGGGTTGGTGAGTGGGTGGGTGAGTGGGTGGGTGGGTGGGTGAGTGGGTGAGTGAGTGAGTGGGTGGGTGGGTGAGTGGGTGGGTGAGTGAGTGAGTGGGTGGGTGAGTGGGTGAGTGGGTGGGTGAGTGGGAGGATGAGTGGGTGAGTGGGTGAATGAGTGAGTGGGTGAGTGGGTCAGTGAGTGGGTGGGTGGGTGAGTGGGTGGGTGAGTGGGAGGATGAGTGAGTTAGTGAGTGGGTGGGTGGGTGAGTGGGTGAGTGGGTGGGTGGGTGAGTGGGAGGATGAGTGAGTGGGTGAGTGGGTGAGTGAGTGGGTGGGTGAGTTAGTGAGTGGGTGAGTGAGTGGGTGGGTGATTGAGTGAGTGAGTGGGTGAGTGAGTGAGTGAGTGGGTTGGTGAGTGGGTGGGTGAGTGGGTGGGTAGGTGAGTGGGTGAGTGAGTGGGTGGGTGAGTGGGTGGGTGAGTGAGTGGGTGGGTGGATGAGTGGGTGGGTGGGTGAGTGAGTGGGTGGGTGGGTGGGTGAGTGAGTGGGTGGGTGAGTGGCTGGGTGAGTGGGTGGGTGAGTGAGTGGGTGGGTGAGTAGGTGAGTGGGTGAGTGAGTGGGTGGGTGAGTGGGTGGGTGAGTGAGTGAGTGAGTGGGTGAGTGAGTGAGTGAGTGGGTGAGTGAGTGGGTGGGTGAGTGAGTGAGTGGGTGGGTGGGTGAGTGGGTGGGTGAGTAGGTGAGTGGGTGAGTGAGTGGGTGGGTGGGTAAGTGGGTGGGTGAGTGAGTGAGTGGGTGAGTGAGTGAGTGGGTGAGTGGGTGAGTGGGTTGGTGGGTGAGTGAGTGAGTGGGTGGGTGGGTGAGTGGATGGGTGAGTGAGTGGGTGAGTGGGTGATTGAGTGGGTGGGTGAGTGAGTGGGTGAGTGAGTGAGTGGGTGAGTGAGTGGGTGGGTGGGATGGTGGGTGAGTGGATTGGTGGGTGAGTGAGTTGGTGGGTGAGTGAGTGGGTGGGTGAGTGGGTGAGTGAGTGGGTGACTGGGTGGGTGATTGAGTGAGTAAGTGGGTGAGTGGGTGAGTGAGTGGGTGGGTGAGTGGGTGAGTGAGTGGGTGAGTGAGTGAGTGAGTGGGTGGGTGAGTGAGTGAGTGGGTGGGTGAGTGGGTTGGTGGGTGAGTGAGTGAGTGGGTGGGTGACTGGGTGAGTGAGTGGGTGGGTGGGTGGGTGAGTGAGTGGGTGGGTGGGTGGGTGAGTGAGTGCGTGGGTGAGTGGGTGAGTGGGTGAGTGGGTGGGTGAGTGGGTGGGTGGGTGAGTGGGTGAGTGAGTGGGTGGGTGAGTGGGTGGGTGAGTGAGTGGGTGGGTGGATGAGTGGGTGGGTGGGTGAGTGAGTGGGTGGGTGGGTGAGTGAGTGGGTAGGTGAGTGAGTGGGTGGGTGAGTAGGTGAGTGGGTGAATGAGTGGGTGGGTGAGTGGGTGGGTGAGTGAGTGAGTGAGTGGGTGAGTGAGTGGGTGAGTGAGTGGGTGGGTGGGTCAGTGGGTTGGTGGGTGAGTGAGTGAGTGAGTGGGTGGGTGAGTGGGTGAGTGAGTGGGTGGGTGGGTGGGTGAGTGAGTGAGTGGGTGGGTGGGTGGGTGAGTGAGTGGGTGGGTGAGTGAGTGAGTGGGTGAGTGGGTGAGTAGGTGAGTGAGTGGGTGGGTGAGTGAGTGGGTGAGTGGGTGAGTGAGTGGGTGGGTGGGTGAGTGGGAGGGTGAGTGGGTGAGTGAGTGGGTTGGTGAGTGGGTGGGTGAGTGGGTGAGTGAGTGGGTGGGTGGGTGAGTGGGTGGGTGGGTGAGTGGAAGGATGAGTGGGTGAGTGAGTGGGTGGGTGAGTGGGTGAGTGAGTGAGTGGGTGGGTGAGTGAGTGAGTGAGTGCGTGAGTGGGTCAGTGAGTGAGTGGGTGGGTGGGTGAGTGGGTGAGTGGGTGGGTGAGTGGGAGGATGAGTGGGTGAGTGAGTGGGTGAGTGGGTGAGTGGGTGGGTGAGTGGGTGAGTGAGTGAGTGGGTGAGTGAGTGGGTGGGTGAGTGAGTGAGTGGGTGAGTGAGTGAGTGGGTTGGTGAGTGGGTGGGTGAGTGGGTGGGTGGGTGGGTGAGTGGGTGAGTGAGTGAGTGAGTGAGTGGGTGGGTGAGTGGGTGGGTGAGTGAGTGGGTGGGTGGATGAGTGGGTGGGTGAGTGAGTGGGTGGGTGGGTGGGTGAGTAGAAGGATGAGTGGGTGAGTGAGTGAGTGAGTGGGTGGGTGGGTGGGTGAGTGGGTGAGTGAGTGGGTGGGTGAGTGAGTGAGTGAGTGCGTGAGTGGGTCAGTGAGTGAGTGGGTGGGTGGGTGAGTGGGTGAGTGGGTGGGTGAGTGGGAGGATGAGTGGGTGAGTGAGTGGGTGAGTGGGTGAGTGGGTGGGTGAGTGGGTGAGTGAGTGAGTGGGTGAGTGAGTGGGTGGGTGAGTGAGTGAGTGGGTGAGTGAGTGAGTGGGTTGGTGAGTGGGTGGGTGAGTGGGTGGGTGGGTGGGTGAGTGGGTGAGTGAGTGAGTGAGTGGGTGGGTGAGTGGGTGGGTGAGTGAGTGGGTGGGTGGATGAGTGGGTGGGTGAGTGAGTGGGTGGGTGGGTGGGTGAGTAGAAGGATGAGTGGGTGAGTGAGTGAGTGAGTGGGTGGGTGGGTGGGTGAGTGGGTGAGTGAGTGGGTGGGTGAGTGAGTGAGTGAGTGCGTGAGTGGGTCAGTGAGTGAGTGGGTGGGTGGGTGAGTGGGTGAGTGGGTGGGTGAGTGGGAGGATGAGTGGGTGAGTGAGTGGGTGAGTGGGTGAGTGGGTGGGTGAGTGGGTGAGTGAGTGAGTGGGTGAGTGAGTGGGTGGGTGAGTGAGTGAGTGAGTGGGTGAGTGAGTGAGTGGGTTGGTGAGTGGGTGGGTGAGTGGGTGGGTGGGTGAGTGGGTGAGTGAGTGAGTGAGTGGGTGGGTGAGTGGGTGGGTGAGTGAGTGGGTGGGTGGATGAGTGGGTGGGTGAGTGGGTGGGTGGGTGGGTGAGTGGGTGGGTGGGTGAGTGGAAGGATGAGTGGGTGAGTGAGTGAGTGAGTGGGTGGGTGGGTGAGTGGGTGAGTGAGTGGGTGGGTGAGTGAGTGAGTGCGTGAGTGGGTCAGTGAGTGAGTGGGTGGGTGGGTGAGTGGGTGAGTGGGTGGGTGAGTGGGAGGATGAGTGGGTGAGTGAGTGGGTGAGTGGGTGAGTGGGTGAGTGGGTGGGTGAGTGGGTGAGTGAGTGAGTGGGTGAGTGAGTGGGTGGGTGAGTGAGTGAGTGAGTGGGTGCGTGAGTGAGTGGGTTGGTGAGTGGGTGGGTGAGTGGGTGGGTGGGTGAGTGGGTGAGTGAGTGAGTGAGTGGGTGGGTGAGTGGGTGAGTGAGTGGGTGGGTGTGTGGGTGAATGAGTGGGAGGGTGGATGAGTGGGTGTGTGTGTCGGTGAGTGGATCCTGCAAAAACAACCCCCTACCTCCTCATGGTGCTGGACGTCAACGCTGTGGTGGGCAGTGCTGTGTGGGAGGGCCAATTCCGATTGGCCTTTCCCCTCGGGGCGTTTGTAACCACCACAGGGGCCAAATGGGGGCTCTGTACGGGTGCGAGGGGCTGGTAACCCCTCCACCTTCAATTAATTACCACAAAACAACGACTGAAAAATTGAATTAATAAGCTTGTGCCGGAGGCCTCAGGGGGGACAGGCGTCTATGACGTCTCCTGGCGACACCCCATTTAGCGGAGCCAGGAGATTGAATCTCTACCCTCGGGGCTCCTCCAGAAACAACGAAAAGCCACTACGGGTGGCCACGTGGAATGTTCGAACGCTCAATGCGGAGGAGAGGCTGCCACTCCTCTGTCGGGAGCTGGACCGATACCGCCTGGAACTCTGTGGTATTCAGGAGGTCCGGTGGACCGGCACTGGCTCCTGCCACCTTGAGGGGTGGACAGTCCTCTACTCGGGGCAGCAGACTGCCAAACAACAGGGTGTGGCTCTTCTTCTGAACAAAAGAATGAAGGGGGCGTGGGAGCGTGGCGGTGAGGTGTGGGAAGCTGTAAGCCCCGGGCTACTTTGGGCTCGCCTTCCCATCAACCGGAGGCGAGGAGTGGTGGTCGTGGTTACTTATGCCCCCACCGAAGACGAACATCAGTGGAGGGATGCAGGCAAGACCGATGAGTCAGATGCCTTCTATGACCTACTGTCACAGGTGCTGGCTAAAGTGGCCCCTCGGGATAGAGTCATCTTGTTGGGTGACTTCAATGCCCGAGTTGGTCATGATGCTGGCACCTGGTCTGGAGTGATTGGAGGGCATGGGCCAGATCAGCTCAATAACAACGGTAGGAGGCTGCTAGATTTTTGTGCAAGCCCATGGGCTTGTAATTACCAACACGCTGTTCCAGCATCGGCACATCCACACAAAATCATGGATGCATGCCGGGTCCAAGCAAGAACATCTGCTGGACTACATAGTGACGGACCAGCGGATGCGGGCCCATGTCCTTGACACCAGAACCTACCGTGGAGCTGATCTGCCCTCTGACCATCGACTAGTCATCTGTAAGATGCGCCTGCCATTCTTCCACTCCGGTGGTGGGTGAACACCCAGGACCCCATTCAAACCCTTAGTGGCCTGGTCTCAGTTATCTGATGAAAGTTGCAAGCGAGAATTTCATCATCGCTTGCGGCTGGGGTTGGCATCTTCCCCCACTCCTCCTGATGTCGAGGGTAAATGGGCGAGGTTTAGGACTGTGACTCATGCAGCTGCAATGGCTGCTTTGGGTACGCGGTCCAGACTTCCCCAGAGACCCTGGCTGACAGAGGAGGTGTTCAAACTGGCTGAGAAAAAGCAACAGGCCCACTCTCAACAGCTACACCATCCCACGTCAGAGAATGAGGAGGCTTCCCGCAGCCTTCACTTGGAGGTTCGGAGAGCCGTTAGGCGCTGCAAGGATGGGTGGTGGTCGCGGGTTGTTGAGGAGATTGAGTCTGCCTCAATGGCCCGCGATCACAAATCGCTCTTTAATTCCATCAAAAGTAACCTGCAGCGCCACACCTATTACCATCATTAGAGGAAAGAACGGTGATCCAATCTCCGACCCCCAGGAACAGGTTTACAGATTTGCTGAGCATTTCTGTGAGGTCCTGGGAGAGGGAAAATCCCTCAGCCTGGATAACATCGTGGCACAAAGTGAGGATGACCCTGCTGAGGCTGCGGTGCCTCAAATATTGGAAGAAGTCACCCCCTGTGAGTGGCTGGCTGAGGTGCCATCTGTTGAGGAAGTACTGAAGGCGATTCAGAGTCTGAGACCAGGAAAGGCAGCGGGCAGAGATGATCTCCCCAACAAAATGCTGAGGGAGGGTGGCGTTTGTGCACAGACTGCCCTATATGACATCAAAACAACAGACTGGACCACTGGACGGGTTCTGCAGGATTGGAAGGATGCCCTGGTGGTCCCCCTTTTCAAGAAGGGGGACTGCACAGACTGTAACAACTACAGGGGCATCTCACTCCTCAGTGTGCCGGGAAAGGTCCTGGCAAGGATTATTCAACATCGCCTTGCCAGGCACGCTGAGGAGAGGCTTGCGGAGCCCCAATGCGGTTTCAGGAAAAGGCGGTCCTGCACAGATGCAATATTTTCTGTCCGTCTGCTGCAGCAGAGGTGTAGGGAATTCCAGCAAGACCTACATCTCTGCTTTATTGACCTGGTCAAGGCCTATGATACCATCAGTAGGCCTGGGCTCTGGGTTGTTCTTCGTGCTTTCGGAGTTCCTGGCCCTCTGCTCACGATCATTAAGGACCTTCATGATGGTGAGCAGGCCCGGGTAAAACTACGTGGCCGGGAGTCAGAGCCATTCCCTGTACACCTTGGGGTGCGACAGGGATGTCCTCTGGCTTCCACATTATTTAACATCTATTTCGAACACGTAGTTTGTGAAGCCTTCAATAGCTGTACCGGAGTAATTTCCATCTGGTACAGATACAATGTGAGGCTGATCGATGCACGGGTACGGTCAAGGGATGGCTCCCTATTGCTCAACCACGTTATGTATGCCGATGATTTGGTAATAGCTGCTCATTCAGAGGAGGAGTCGGAGACGCTGCTGCTGAGACTGGAGCGTCCCACTAAGAGGTGGGGCCTTACCATCAGCCCCACCAAAACTAAGCACCTGCCTGGGTATTTTGTACCATCGGACACTCCACCCCCACAACTCCCAATCGGTGATGGGGCAGTTGTGGAGAGAGTGGAGAGTTTCCCATACCTGGGCAGTGTGCTCATGACCGGCTCCAGTTTAACAGCAGAGGTCTCACTCCGAATCAGTCGAGCGGCAATATCTTTCCATCGGTTGCGTAACGCTGTGTGGCAGCTACCTGGTCTGTCGCTCGGCATGAAGCTTCGGGTCTTCTCGGCCACGGTCATTCCCTCCCTTAAATTTCGATTTAAAGCTTTCGTGACTGCAATGATTCATCTTCTTTGGTTCTTTCGTTAAAGTCACGTAGAATGAGAATAAAATAATACATTGATAAAATAAAATAACACAATAATATTCTCACGACGTTTCGGCCACAACACAAGCGGCCTTCATCAGGTGAAGGGAGCGAGACTGTCTGGTAGGACAGCGCTGGAGTGAGAGAGCCACGTTCAGATCACGGCTTTTAAGCTGTGTGTACGGAAATTTGAGGGCTCTTTGTTCCTCTCACACAGCTTAAAAGCCGTGATCTGAACGTGGCTCTCTCACTCCAGCGCTGTCCTACCAGACAGTCTCGCTCCCTTCACCTGATGAAGGCCGCTTGTGTTGTGGCCGAAACGTCGTGAGAATATTATTGTGTTATTTTATTTTATCAATTTATTATTTTATTCTCATTCTACGTGATTCCCTCCCTTCTCCATGCTTGCGAAATGTGGACCCTTAATGGAACATCTTCGGTTAGAAAATTTTCGGCTGGCCTGCCTGCAATCCATCCTAGGTTTAACCAGGCTGGATTGTGTGAGGAGCTCACAAAACCTTGAAAGATCTGGACAAAGTCCCATCGGTGAGCTCCTCCGGCAGGCAAGGATGCGTTGGCTGGGTCATGTAACCCGCATACCCAGCCACCACATGCCGAAACAGCTTTTGTTCGGCCGGATTGAGGGGGCGAAACGGGTGCGGCACGGGCTAGAGAAGAGATGGAGTGATGTGGTACAGGAGGACGTGGAGCTGAGTGGACTTGCCGATGACTGGTACCAGCGGTGTCAAGATCGGCCTCTGTGGAGGAGGCTCGTGAAGGACGCTACTGGGCAGTTGGAGGCAGTCGCCCTCCAACAACAACGAAGGGCAGAGGAGCAACACTCACAACAACGAGCGGACCGCCGGGTGGCTAAAGCACAGCAAGTTGGCACAGTAGGGGGTACAGGTCGTGCATCAGCCAGTCGTTTCAATCAGTCGACCTGTGGCATCTGGGTCTGCCCCGTGACCTCCTGCCAGCGAGCGTTCGACACTTCACGTGGCCTCAAAGTGCACATGGCCTGGCACAAGCGTCGTGGTGACGTCACCGCCACTTCGTGGCGAATGGCGGTTGTTGTTGTTGAGTGTGTGGGTGAGTGGGTGGATGGGTGTGTGGGTGAGTGGGTGAGTGGGTGTGTGTGTGGGTTGTTGTGTGGGTGGGTGAGCGGGTGAGTGGCTGAGTGAGTGGGTGGCTGAGTGAGTTGTTGAGTGGCTGAGTGAGTGGCTGAGTGATTGGCTGAGTAGCTGAGTTAGTGGCTGAGTAAGTGGCTGAGTGAGGGCTGAGTGAGTGGCTGAGTGAGTAGCTGAGTGAGTGGCTGAGTGAGTGAGTGGCTGAGTGAGTGAGTGGCTGAGTGAGTAGCTGAGCGAGTGGGTGAGTGAGTGGCTGAGTGAGTCAGTGGCTGAGTGAGTGGTTGAGTGAGTGGCTGAGTGACTTAGTGATTGACTGGTTGAGTGAGTAGCTGACTGAGTGGCTGAGTGAGTGGGTGAGTGGCTGAGTGGGTGAGTGGCTGAGTGGGTGAGTGAGTGGCTGAGTGGGTGAGTGTCTGAGTGAGTGAGTGGCTGAGTGAGTGGCTGAGTGAGTGGCTGAGTGAGTGGCTGAGTGGCTGAGTGAGTGGCTGAGTGGGTGAGTGGCTGAGTGAGTGAGTGGCTGAGTGAGTGGCTGAGTGAGTGGCTGAGTGAGTGAGTGGCTGAGTGAGTGGCGGAGTGAGTGGCTGAGTGAGTGGCTGAGTGAGTGAGTGGCTGAGTGAGTGTCTGAGTGAGTGGCTGAGTGAGTGAGTGGGTAGCTGAGTGAGTGGGTGGCTGAGTGAGTTGCTGAGTGGCTGAGCGAGTGGCTGCGTGAGTGGCTGTGTGAGTAGCTGAATGAGTGGCTGAGTGAGTGGCTGAGTGAGTGTCTGAGTGAGTGGTTGAATGAATGAGTAGCTGAGTGGGTGAGTGGCTGAGTGGGTGAGTAGCTGAGTGACAGGCTGAGTGAGTGGCTGAGTGAGTGGCTGAATGAGTGGGTGGCTGAGTGAGTGGTTGAGTGAGTGGCTAGTGACTTAGTGAGTGACTGAGTGAGTGGCTGCGTGAGTAGCTGACTGAGTGGCTGAGTGAGTCGCTGAGTGAGTGGCTGAGTGAGTGAGTGGCAGAGTGAATGAGTGGCTGAGTGAGTGGCTGAGTGGGTGAGTGGATGAGTGAGTGGCTGAGTGAGTGGCTGAGTGAATGAGTGGCTGAGTGAGTGGCTGAGTGAGTGGCTGAGTGAGTAGATGAATGAGTAGATGAGTGAGTCGCTGAGTGAGTGGCTGAGTGGGTGAGTGGCTGAGTGAGTGGCAGAGTGAATGAGTGGTTGAGTGAGTGGCTGAGTGGGTGAGTGGATGAGTGAGTGGCTGAGTGGCTGAGTGTCTGAGTGAGTGGCTGAGTGAGTGGCTGAATGAGTGAGTGGCTGAGTGAGTGAGTGACTGGTTGAGTGAGTAGCTGACTGAGTGGCTGAGCGAGTGGGTGAGTGAGTGGCTGAGTGGGTGAGTGGCTGAGTGAGTGGCTGAGTGAGTGGCTGAGTGAGTGGCTGAGTGGGTGAGTGAGTGGCTGAGTGGGTGAGTGTCTGAGTGAGTGGCTGAGTGAGTGGCTGAGTGAGTGAGTGGCTGAGTGAGTGAGTGTCTGAGTGAGTGGCTGAGTGAGTGGGTAGCTGAGTGAGTGGGTGGCTGAGTGAGTTGCTGAGTGGCTGAGCGAGTGGCTGCGTGAGTGGCTGTGTGAGTAGCTGAATGAGTGGCTGAGTGAGTGGCTGAATGAGTGGCTGAGTGAATGTCTGAGTGAGTGGCTGAATGAATGAGTAGCTGAGTGGGTGAGTGGCTGAGTGGCTGAGTGGGTGAATAGCTGAGTGATAGGCTGAGTGAGTGGCTGAGTGAGTGGCTGAGTGAGTGGCTGAATGAGTGGGTGGCTGAGTGAGTGGTTGAGTGAGTGGCTAGTGACTTAGTGAGTGACTGAGTGAGTGGCTGAGTGAGTAGCTGACTGAGTGGCTGAGTGAGTCGCTGAGTGAGTGGCTGAGTGGGTGAGTGGCTGAGTGAGTAGATGAGTGAGTAGATGGGTGAGTGGGTGAGTAAGTGGCTGAGTGGGTGATTGAGTGGCTGAGTGAGTGGCTGAGTGAATGAGTGGCTGAGTGAGTCGCTGAGTGAGTGGCTGAGTGAGTAGATGAGTGAGTAGATGAGTGAGTCGCTGAGTGAGTGGCTGAGTGGGTGAGTGGCTGAGTGAGTGAGTGGCTGAGAGAATGAGTGGCTGACTAGGTGAGTGGATGAGTGAGTGGCTGAGTGGCTGAGTGTCTGAGTGAGTGGCTGAATGAGTGAGTGGCTGAGTGAGTGAGTGTCTGAGTGAGTGAGTGGCTGAGTGAGTGGCTGAGTGGCTGAGTGAGTGGCTGAGTGGGTGAGTGGCTGAGTGAGTGAGTGGCTAAGTGAGTGGCTGAGTGGGTGAGTGTCTGAGTGAGTGGCTGAGTGAGTGGCTGAGTGAGTGAATGGCTGAGTGGCTGAGTGAGTGGCTGAATGAGTGAGTGGCTGAGTGGGTGAGTGTCTGAGTAAGTGGCTGAGTGAGTGAGTGGCTGAGTGGGTGAGTGAGTCGCTGAGTGAGTGGCTGAGTGAGTGGCTGATGGGTGAGTGTCTGAGTGGCTGAGTGAGTGGCTGAGTGAGTGAGTGACTGAATGAGTGAGTGGCTGAGTGAGTGGCTGAGTGGCTGAGTGAGTGGCTGAGTGAGTGAGTGGCTGAGTGAGTGACTGAGTGAGTGGCTGAGTGGCTGAATGAGTGAGTGGCTGAGTGAGTGGCTGAGTGAGTGGCTGAGTGAGTGGCTGAGTGGCTGAGTGAGTGGCTGAGTGGGTGAGTGGCTGAGTGAGTGAGTGGCTGAGTGAGTGGCTGAGTGAGTGAGTGACTGAGTGAATGGCTGAGTGAGTGAGTGGCTGAGTGAGTGAGTGGCTGAGTGAGTGGCTGAGTGGCTGAATGAGTGAGTGGCTGAGTGAGTGGCTGAGTGGCTGAGTGAGTGGCTGAGTGGGTGAGTGGCTGAGTGAGTGAGTGTCTCAGTCAGTGGCTACGTGAGTGGCTGAGTGGGTGAGTGTCTGAGTGAGTGGCTGAGTGAGTGGATGAGTGAGTGAGTGGCTGAGTGGCTGAGTGAGTGAGTGGCTGGGTGAGTGGCTGAATGAATGAGTGGCTGAGTGAGTGAGTGGCTGAGTGAGTAGCTGAGTGAGTGGCTGAGTGAGTGAGTGGCTGAGTGGGTGGGTGTGTGGCTGAGTGAGTGGCTGAGTGAGTGGCTGAGTGAGTGGCTGATGGGTGAGTGTCTGAGTGGCTGAGTGGGTGAGCGGCTGAGTAAGTGGCTGAGTGAGTGAGTGACTGAATGAATGAGTGACTGAGTGGCTGAGTGAGTGGCTGAATGAGTGAGTGGCTGAGTGAGTGAGTGGCTGAGTGAGTGGCTGAGTGAGTGGCTGAGTGAGTGAGTGGCTAAGTGAGTGGCTGAGTGGGTGAGTGTCTGAGTGAGTGGCTGAGTGAGTGGCTGAGTGAGTGAATGGCTGAGTGGCTGAGTGAGTGGCTGAATGAGTGAGTGGCTGAGTGGGTGAGTGTCTGAGTGAGTGGCTGAGTGAGTGAGTGGCTGAGTGGGTGAGTGAGTCGCTGAGTGAGTGGCTGAGTGAGTGGCTGATGGGTGAGTGTCTGAGTGGCTGAATGAGTGGCTGAGTGAGTGAGTGACTGAATGAGTGAGTGGCTGAGTGAGTGGCTGAGTGGCTGAGTGAGTGGCTGAATGAGTGAGTGGCTGAGTGAGTGAGTGGCTGAGTGAGTGACTGAGTGAATGGCTGAGTGGCTGAATGAGTGAGTGGCTGAGTGAGTGGCTGAGTGAGTGGCTGAGTGAGTGGCTGAGTGGCTGAGTGAGTGGCTGAGTGGGTGAGTGGCTGAGTGAGTGAGTGGCTGAGTGAGTGGCTGAGTGAGTGAGTGACTGAGTGAATGGCTGAGTGAGTGAGTGGCTGAGTGAGTGAGTGGCTGAGTGAGTGGCTGAGTGGCTGAGTGAGTGGCTGAGTGGGTGAGTGGCTGAGTGAGTGAGTGGCTGAGTGAGTGGCTGAGTGAGTGGCTGAGTGAGTGAGTGGCTGAGTGAGTGGCGGAGTGAGTGGCTGAGTGAGTGGCTGAGTGAGTGAGTGGCTGAGTGAGTGGCTGAGTGAGTGAGTGGCTGAGTGAGTGAGTGTCTCAGTCAGTGGCTAAGTGAGTGGCTGAGTGGGTGAGTGTCTGAGTGAGTGGCTGAGTGAGTGGCTGAGTGAGTGAGTGGCTGAGTGGCTGAGTGAGTGAGTGGCTGGGTGAGTGGCTGAATGAGTGAGTGGCTGAGTGAGTGGCTGAGTGAGTAGCTGAGTGAGTGGCTGAGTGAGTGAGTGGCTGAGTGGGTGGGTGTGTGGCTGAGTGAGTGGCTGAGTGGCTGAGTGAGTGGCTGATGGGTGAGTGTCTGAGTGGCTGAGTGGGTGAGCGGCTGAGTAAGTGGCTGAGTAAGTGGCTGAGTGAGTGAGTGACTGAATGAATGAGTGACTGAGTGGCTGAGTGAGTGGCTGAATGAGTGAGTGGCTGAGTGAGTGAGTGGCTGAGTGAGTGGCTGAGTGAGTGGCTGAGTGAGTGAGTGGCTAAGTGAGTGGCTGAGTGGGTGAGTGTCTGAGTGAGTGGCTGAGTGAGTGGCTGAGTGAGTGAATGGCTGAGTGGCTGAGTGAGTGGCTGAATGAGTGAGTGGCTGAGTGGGTGAGTGTCTGAGTGAGTGGCTGAGTGAGTGAGTGGCTGAGTGGGTGAGTGAGTCGCTGAGTGAGTGGCTGAGTGAGTGGCTGATGGGTGAGTGTCTGAGTGGCTGAGTGAGTGGCTGAGTGAGTGAGTGACTGAATGAGTGAGTGGCTGAGTGAGTGGCTGAATGAGTGAGTGGCTGAGTGAGTGAGTGGCTGAGTGAGTGACTGAGTGAGTGGCTGAGTGGCTGAATGAGTGAGTGGCTGAGTGAGTGGCTGAGTGAGTGGCTGAGTGAGTGGCTGAGTGGCTGAGTGAGTGGCTGAGTGGGTGAGTGGCTGAGTGAGTGAGTGGCTGAGTGAGTGGCTGAGTGAGTGAGTGAGTGACTGAGTGAATGGCTGAGTGAGTGAGTGGCTGAGTGAGTGAGTGGCTGAGTGGCTGAATGAGTGAGTGGCTGAGTGAGTGGCTGAGTGGCTGAGTGAGTGGCTGAGTGGGTGAGTGTCTGAGTGAGTGGCTGAGTGAGTGAGTGGCTGAGTGAGTGGCTGAGTGGCTGAATGAGTGAGTGGCTGAGTGAGTGGCTGAGTGAGTGGCTGAGTGGCTGAGTGAGTGGCTGAGTGGGTGAGTGGCTGAGTGAGTGAGTGTCTCAGTCAGTGGCTAAGTGAGTGGCTGAGTGGGTGAGTGTCTGAGTGAGTGGCTGAGTGAGTGGCTGAGTGAGTGAGTGGCTGAGTGGCTGAGTGAGTGAGTGGCTGGGTGAGTGGCTGAATGAGTGAGTGGCTGAGTGAGTGAGTGGCTGAGTGAGTAGCTGAGTGAGTGGCTGAGTGAGTGAGTGGCTGAGTGGGTGGGTGTGTGGCTGAGTGAGTGGCTGAGTGAGTGGCTGAGTGAGTGGCTGATGGGTGAGTGTCTGAGTGGCTGAGTGGGTGGCTGAGTGGCTGAATGAGTGAGTGGCTGAGTGAGTGGCTGAGTGAGTGGCTGAGTGGCTGAGTGAGTGGCTGAGTGGGTGAGTGGCTGAGTGAGTGAGTGTCTCAGTCAGTGGCTGAGTGACTGAGACAACCAAAACGTCAAATCGGCTCCTTAGCACGTGACTTACTCCAACTCGACAACGCCGGACATCAAGGACGTCACTGCCGCCACTGCGCGGACGTCACATCCGTTACAATGCCGTCATCGCCGCCCTTCGCTCGGAGGAGAGAGACGGTTAGAGGTTGAGGCCGCTTTGACGTCACGAAAATGGTGACGTCACCGTCGAGCGTTGAATCACTGACGTCATCTAGCGGAGAATTACTTTTTTCCGTCACCGCCCCCCGGATATGTCATCGCTTTTGATGACAGATCTCTTGACGTCACGCCGCTGGGTTACATGACGTCAGTATTTTGTTTCTTCCATGGGTCCCATGACGTCTCGGTTGCTGTGGTGACGTAGATTTGGCCCAGGCGCAGGAAAAGCCTCGTGAGTGTCTCTCTGTGTGTCTCTGTCTCTGTGTGTCTCTGTCTCTGTGTGAGTGTCTCTGTGTGTGTGTCTCTGTGTGTGTGTCTCTGTGTGTGTCTGTGTGTGTCTGTGTGTGTCTCTGTCTCTGTGTGTCTCTGTCTCTGTGTGTCTCTGTCTCTGTGAGTGTCTCTGTCTCTGGGTGACTCTGTGAGTGTATCTGTGTGTGTGTCTGTGTCTCTGTGTGTCTCTGTCTCTTTGTGTCTCTGTGGCTGTCTCTGTGAGTGTCTCTGTGTATGTGTCTCTGTGTGTGTCTGTGTGTGTCTCTGTGTGTCTCTGTGTCTCTGTGTGTCTCTGTGTGTCTCTGTCTCTGTGAGTGTCTCTGTCTCTGGGTGACTCTGTGAGTGTCTCTGTGTGTGTGTCTGTGTCTGTGTGTCTCTGTCTCTTTGTGTGTCTGTGGCTGTCTCTGTGAGTGTCTCTGTGTATGTGTCTCTGTGTGTGTCTGTGTGTGTCTCTGTGTGCCTCTGTGTGTCTCTGTGTCTCTGTGTGTCTCTGTGTCTCTCTGTCTCTGTGTGTGTCTCTGTGTATCTCTGTCTCTGTGTGTCTCTGTGTATCTCTGTGTGTCTCTGTGTCTCTGTGTGTGTCTCTGTGTGTCTCTGTGAGTTTCTCTGTGTGTCTCTCTGTCTGTGTGTGTCTCTGTCTCTGTGTGTCTCTGTGTATCTCAGTGTGTCTCTGTGTATCTCTGTCTCTGTGTGTGTCTCTGTGTGTCTCTGTGTGTGTCTCTGTGTGTCTCTGTCTCTGTGTGTGCCTCTGTCTCTGTGCGTCTCTGGGTGTGTCTCTGTGTCTGTGTGTGTCTCTGTGTGTGTCTCTGTGTCTGTGTCTCAGTGTGTGTCTCTCTCTCTGTGTCTCTCTGTCTCTGTGTGTGTCTCTGTGTGTCTCTGTCTCTTTGTGTCTCTCTGTCTATGTCTCTCTCTCTCCCCGTGTCTCTCTCTCCGTGCCTCTCTCCCCGTGTCTCTCTCTCCGTGTCTCTCTCCCCGTGTGTCTCTCCCCGTGTCTCCCCGTGGCTCTCTCCCCGTGTCTCTCTCCCAGTGTCTCTCTTCCCGTGTCTCTCTCACCCCGTGTTTCCTTGTCTCCACAGGGACCCACAGACTCACACAGGCACCTACAGACTCACACAGAGACCCACAGACTCACACAGAGACCCACAGACTCACACAGAGACCCACAGACTCACACAGAGACCCACAGACTCACAGAGACCCACAGACTCACACAGAGACCCACAGACTCACACAGAGACCCACAGACTCACACAGAGACACACAGACTCACACAGAGACCCACAGACTCACACAGAGACCCACAGACTCACACAGAGACCCACAGACTCACACAGAGACCCACAGACTCACACAGAGACCCACAGACTCAAACAGAGACCCACAGACTCACACAGAGACCCATAGACTCACACAGAGACCCACAGACTCACACAGAGACCCACAGACTCAAACAGAGACCTACAGACTCACACAGAGACCCACAGACTCACACAGAGACCCACAGACTCACACAGAGACCCACAGACTCACACAGAGACCCACAGACTCACACAGAGACCCACAGACTCACACAGAGACCCACAGACTCACACAGAGACCCACAGACTCACACAGAGACTCACAGACTCACTCAGAGACCCACAGACTCACACAGAGACCCACAGACTCACACAGAGACCCACAGACTCACACAGAGACCCACAGACTCACACAGAGACCCACAAACTCACACAGAGCCCCACAGACTCACACAGGGACCTACAGACTCACACAGAGACCCACAGACTCACACAGAGACCCACAGACTCACACATAGCCCCACAGACTCACACAGAGACCCACAGACTCACACAGAGACCCACAGACTCACACAGAGACCCACAGACTCACACAGAGACTCACAGACTCACGCAGAGACCCACAGACTAACTCAGAGACCCATAGACTCACAGAGATCCACAGACTCACACAGAAACCCACAGACTCACACAGAGACCCACAGACTCACAGAGATCCACAGACTCACACAGAGACCCACAGACTCACAGAGATCCACAGACTCACACAGAAACCCACAGACTCACACAGAGACCCATAGACTCACAGAGATCCACAGACTCACACAGAGATCCACAGTCTTGCACAGAGACCCACAGACTCACACAGAAACCCACAGACTCACACAGAGACCCACAGACTCACATAGAAACCCACAGACTCACACAGAGACCCACAGACTCACAGAAACCCACAGACTCACACAGAGATTCACAGACTCACACAGAGACTCACAGACTCATACAGAGACCCAAACAGAGACCCACAGACTCACACAGAAACCCACAGACTCACACAGAAACCCACAGACTCACACAGAGACCCACAGATGACTCAACAGCAACAACTTACACCCCTAACATTCTCCAATCTCTGCCTCTACAGGAACCGGATTGGACCGCCCGAGGAGATAGAGAGACAGACAGCCATACGGAGAGAGACACACGGGGAGAGAGAGACACACGGGGAGAGAGAGACACACACACGGAGAGAGAGACACAGCGAGAGCGAGAGACAGACAGACATACAGAGAGAGACACACGGGGGGAGAGAGACACGGTGAGAGAGACACACGGGGGGAGAGAGACACAGGGAGAGAGAGACACAGAGAGAGAGAGAGAGACAGACATACAGAGAGAGACACACGGCGAGAGAGAAACACACGGGGGGAGAGACACACGGGGAGAGAGACACACGGGGAGAGAGGCACACGTTGAGAGAGAGAGACACTGGGAGAGAGAGACACACACAGACAGACATACGGAGAGAGAGAGAGACACTGGGAGAGAGAGACACTGGGAGAGAGATACTCACGGGGAGAAAGATAGACACACACAGACAGACATACGGAGAGAGAGAGAGACACTGAGAGAGAGAGACACACAGACAGACATACGGAGAGAGAGAGACACTGAGAGAGAGACACTGGGAGAGAGATACTCACGGGGAGAAAGATAGACACACACAGACAGACATACGGAGAGAGAGAGAGAGACACTGAGAGAGAGATACACACAGACAGACATACGGAGAGAGAGACACGAAGAGAGAGAGAGACACACACTGGAAGAGAGAGAGAGAGAGACACGGGGAGAGAGAGAGACACGGGGAGAGAGACAGACGCAGACATACGGAGAGCTAGAGATACGCACTGGGAGAGAGAGAGAGATATATACCCGTAGACTTAGACTTTCATCGAGAGACATTTATGGGGACAACGAGAGACACAGGGGGACAGAGAGTCACAGACACAGTCTTAGATAGAGACCCACAGGCAGAGAGAGACGCATGGAGAGAGAGACGCATAGACTTACACAGAGACACACAGAGAGAGACCCATAGACTTACACAGAGACACACAGAGAGGGAGATGCATGGGGAGAGAGACCCGTAGACTGAGAGAGAGAGACCCATAGAGACACACAGAGAGAGACCCATAGACTTACACAGAGACACACAGAGAGAGAGAGACGCATGGGGAGAGAGACCCATAGACTGAGAGAGAGAGACCCATAGAGACACACAGAGAGAGACCCATAGACTTACACAGAGACACACAGAGAGAGACCCATAGACTTACACAGAGACACACAGAGAGAGACCCATAGACTTACACAGAGACACACAGAGAGAGAGACGCATGGGGAGAGAGACCCATAGACTTACACAGAGACACACAGAGAGAGGGAGACGCATGGGGAGAGAGACTCGTAGACTGAGAGAGAGAGAGACCCATAGAGACACAGAGAGAGAGAGACCCATAGACTTACACAGAGACACACAGAGAGAGACCCATAGACTTACACAGAGACACACAGAGAGAGACCCATAGACTTACACAGAGACACACAGAGAGAGACCCATAGACTTACACAGAGACACAGACAGAGAGACGCATAGACTTACACAGAGACACACAGAGAGAGAGAGACCCATAGAGACACACAGAGAGAGACCCATAGACTTACATAGAGACACACAGAGAGAGGGAGACGCATGGGGAGAGAGACTCGTAGACTGAGAGAGAGAGAGAGACCCATAGAGACACACAGAGAGAGACCCATAGAGACACACAGAGAGAGACCCATAGAGACACACAGAGAGAGACCCATAGAGACACACAGAGAGAGAGACCCATAGACTTACACAGAGACACACAGAGAGAGACCCATAGACTTACACAGAGACACACAGAGAGAGACCCATAGAGACACACAGAGAGAGACCCATAGAGACACACAGAGAGAGACCCATAGACTTACACAGAGACACACAGAGAGAGACCCATAGACTTACATGGAGACACACAGAGAGAGACCCATAGACTTACACGGAGACACACAGAGAGAGACCCATAGACTTACACGGAGACACACAGAGAGAGACCCATAGACTTACACGGAGACACACAGAGAGAGACCCATAGACTTACACGGAGACACACAGAGAGAGACCCATAGACTTACACGGAGACACACAGAGAGAGACCCATAGACTTACACAGAGACACACACAGAGAGGGAGACGCATGGGGAGAGAGACCCTTAGACTGAGAGAGAGAGAGACCCATAGAGACACACAGAGAGAGACCCATAGACTTACACGGAGACACCCAGAGAGAGAGAGACGCATGGGGAGAGAGACTCGTAGACTGAGAGAGAGACCCATAGAGACACAGAGAGAGAGACCCATAGACTTACACGGAGACACACACAGAGAGAGACCCATAGACTTACACAGAGACACACAGAGAGAGAGACCCATAGACTTACACAGAGACACACAGAGAGAGAGACCCATAGACTTACACAGAGACACACAGAGAGAGACCCATCGACTTACACAGAGACACACAGAGAGAGACCCATAGAGACACACAGAGAGAGACCCATAGACTTACACAGAGACACACAGAGAGAGACCCATAGACTTACACGTAGACACACAGAGAGAGACCCATAGACTTACACAGAGACACAGAGAGAGACCCATAGACTTACACAGAGACACAGAGAGAGAGACCCATAGACTTACACAGAGACACAGAGAGAGAGACCCATAGACTTACACAGAGACACACACAGAGAGAGACCCATAGACTTACACAGAGACACACAGAGAGAGAGAGACCCATAGAGACACACACAGAGAGAGAGAGAGACTCACGGACCCACCCACCCACCCACCGACCGAGAGAGAGAGATGGAGGCTAGCCACACCACGGAGTCTCCACCCCACCTTCACTTTCCCGTGGTGCACGCGGGGCCCAAAACCCATCCGTGCGGACTGCTCTGCCCAGACGAGCTCCTGAGACGCCTCACCTTCAGCAGGTGCGTTGCCGCTTACACCTCCCGGAGGCTGCGTGTACCGCGCTTTCCCTCCGCCGCTTGGCTAGGGCGGGCTTCCCCGCGATTCAAAACAGAAAAAGGCGTGCTTCCATCTTCTTTGGTTCTTTCGGTAAAGTCACGTAGAATTTATTATTAATAAAATAATAAATTGACGAAACACACAGCTTAAAGGTCGCGGTCTGAGCGTGGCTTTGTTCGCTCCAGCGCTGTCCTCCAGACAGTCAGGTCCCTTTCACCTGATTGAAGGCCGCTCGTGTTGTGGCCCCGAAAACGCCGTGAGGATTTTATCGCGTTGTTTTATTCGATCAATTTATTGTTTTGTTCTCATTCTACGTGGTGGTGACTTTACCGAAAGGACCGAAGAAGATGAATCCTCGCAGTCGCCAAAGCCTTAAATCGAAATGCGTGCTTCCAGTTGACGCGGCTGCCGCGATGATGTTCCCGCGGGGCGATGGGCCCACTTCGTTGGGGTATCGTTTGGGCACGGCCGACGTCGCTTCTTGCAAAGAGAGCCTCAACCCGGTACAAGTACATGAATAAATAAAAACCAGTGGTTTAGTCTGCATCAGAAACGAACTGACGTTTGGAGAAACCGCTGCGCTTGGCCCGGGGTGCAATCGGGAATGCTTGAAAGTCCGCCGAAGAGGAGGAGAGGAGGCTGCCGTTCCTCCGTCGGGAGCTGGACCGGTAGCGCCTGGATCTCTGTGTGGAATACGGGCAGTCTGGTGGACTGGTTACGGTGTGTGGATGTGTGTGGGTGAGAGGCTGCCGTTCCTCTGTCGGGAGCTGGACCGGTACCACTTGGATCTCTGTGTGGAATTCAGGAGGTCCGGTGGACTGGTTACGGTCTGTGTTTGTGTTTGAAGGAGAGGCTGCCATTCCTCTGTCGGGAGCTGGACCGGTACCGCCTGGATCTCTGTGTGGAATTCGGGCAGTCTGGTGGACTGGTTCATGTCTGTTTGTGTGTGTTTGTTTGAAGGAGAGGCTGCCGTTCCTCCGTCGGGAGCTGGACCGGTACCGTCTTGGATCTCTGTGTGGAATTCGGGCAGTCTGGTGGACTGGTTCATGTCTGTGTGTGTGTGTTTGTTTGAAGGAGAGGCTGCCGTTCCTCCGTCGGGAGCTGGACCGGTACCGTCTGGATCTCTGTGTGGAATTCGGGCAGTCTGGTGGACTGGTTCATGTCTGTGTGTGTGTGTTTGTTTGGATGAGAGGCTGCCGTTCCTCCGTCGGGAGCTGGACCGGTACCGCCTGGATCTCTGTGTGGAATACGGGCAGTATGGTGGACTGGTTCATGTCTGTGTGTGTGTGTTTGTTTGAAGGAGAGGCTGCCGTTCCTCCGTCGGGAGCTGGACCGGTAGCGCCTGGATCTCTGTGTGGAATTCGGGAGGTCCCGTGGACTGGTTACGGTGTGTGGATGTGTGTGGGTGAGAGGCTGCCATTCCTCCATCGGGAGCTGGACCGGTACCGCCTGGATCTCTGTGTGGAATACAGGATGTCTTGTGGACTGGTTCATGTCTGTGTGTGTGTTTGTTTGAAGGAGAGGCTGCCGTTCCTCCGTCGGGAGCTGGATGGGTACCGCCTGGATCTCTGTGTGGAATACGGGCAGTCTGGTGGACTGGTTCATGTCTGTGTGTGTGTGTTTGTTTGAAGGAGAGGTTGCCGTTCCTCCGTCGGGAGCTGGACCGGTAGCGCCTGGATCTCTGTGTGGAATTCAGGAGATCCCGTGGACTGGTTACGGTGTGTGGATGTGTGTGGGTGAGAGGCTGCCGTTCCTGCGTCGGGAGCTGGACCGGTACCGCCTGGATCTCTGTGTGGAATACAGGATGTCTTGTGGACTGGTTCATGTCTGTGTGTGTGTGTTTGTTTGAAGGAGAGGCTGCCGTTCCTCCGTCGGGAGCTGGACCGGTACCGTCTGGATCTCTGTGTGGAATTCGGGCAGTCTGGTGGACTGGTTCATGTCTGTGTGTGTGTGTTTGTTTGAAGGAGAGGCTGCCGTTCCTCCGTCGGGAGCTGGACCGGTACCGCCTGGATCTCTGTGTGGAATACGGGCAGTCTGGTGGACTGGTTCATGTCTGTGTGTGTGTGTTTGTTTGGATGAGAGGCTGCCGTTCCTCCGTCGGGAGCCGGACCGGTACCGCCTGGATCTCTGTCGAATTCGGGAGGTCCCGTGGACTGGTTCATGTCTGTGTGTGTGTGTTTGTTTGAAGGAGAGGCTGCCGTTCCTCCGTCGGGAGCTGGACCGGTACCGTCTGGATCTCTGTGTGGAATACGGGCAGTCTGGTGGACTGGTTCATGTCTGTGTGTGTGTGTTTGTTTGAAGGAGAGGCTGCCGTTCCTCCGTCGGGAGCTGGACCGGTACCGTCTGGATCTCTGTGTGGAATACGGGCAGTCTGGTGGACTGGTGCATGTCTGTGTGTGTGTGTTTGTTTGGATGAGAGGCTGCCGTTCCTCCGTCGGGAGCCGGACCGGTAGCGCCTGGATCTCTGTGTGGAATACGGGCAGTCTGGTGGACTGGTTCATGTCTGTGTGTGTGTGTTTGTTTGAAGGAGAGGCTGCCGTTCCTCCGTCGGGAGCTGGACCGGTAGCGCCTGGATCTCTGTGTGGAATTCGGGAGGTCCCGTGGACTGGTTACGGTGTGTGGATGTGTGTGGGTGAGAGGCTGCCATTCCTCCATCGGGAGCTGAACCGGTACCGCCTGGATCTCTGTGTGGAATACAGGATGTCTTGTGGACTGGTTCATGTCTGTGTGTGTGTTTGTTTGAAGGAGAGGCTGCCGTTCCTCCGTCGGGAGCTGGATGGGTACCGCCTGGATCTCTGTGTGGAATACGGGCAGTCTGGTGGACTGGTTCATGTCTGTGTGTGTGTGTTTGTTTGAAGGAGAGGTTGCCGTTCCTCCGTCGGGAGCTGGACCGGTAGCGCCTGGATCTCTGTGTGGAATTCAGGAGGTCCCGTGGACTGGTTACGGTGTGTGGATGTGTGTGGGTGAGAGGCTGCCGTTCCTCCGTCGGGAGCTGGACCGGTACCGCCTGGATCTCTGTGTGGAATACAGGATGTCTTGTGGACTGGTTCATGTCTGTGTGTGTGTGTTTGTTTGAAGGAGAGGCTGCCGTTCCTCCGTCGGGAGCTGGACCGTTACCGTCTGGATCTCTGTGTGGAATTCGGGCAGTCTGGTGGACGGGTTCATGTCTGTGTGTGTGTGTTTGTTTGAAGGAGAGGCTGCCGTTCCTCCGTCGGGAGCTGGACCGGTACCGCCTGGATCTCTGTGTGGAATACGGGCAGTCTGGTGGACTGGTTCATGTCTGTGTGTGTGTGTTTGTTTGGATGAGAGGCTGCCGTTCCTCCGTCGGGAGCCGGACCGGTACCGCCTGGATCTCTGTCGAATTCGGGAGGTCCCGTGGACTGGTTCATGTCTGTGTGTGTGTGTTTGTTTGGATGAGAGGCTGCCGTTCCTCCGTCGGGAGCCGGACCGGTACCGCCTGGATCTCTGTCGAATTCGGGAGGTCCCGTGGACTGGTTCATGTCTGTGTGTGTGTGTTTGTTTGAAGGAGAGGCTGCCGTTCCTCCGTCGGGAGCTGGACCGGTACCGCCTGGATCTCTGTGTGGAATTCGGGCAGTCTGGTGGACTGGTTCATGTCTGTTTGTGTGTGTTTGTTTGAAGGAGAGGCTGCCGTTCCTCCGTCGGGAGCTGGACCGGTACCGTCTTGGATCTCTGTGTGGAATTCGGGCAGTCTGGTGGACTGGTTCATGTCTGTGTGTGTGTGTTTGTTTGAAGGAGAGGCTGCCGTTCCTCCGTCGGGAGCTGGACCGGTACCGTCTGGATCTCTGTGTGGAATTCGGGCAGTCTGGTGGACTGGTTCATGTCTGTGTGTGTGTGTTTGTTTGGATGAGAGGCTGCCGTTCCTCCGTCGGGAGCTGGACCGGTACCGCCTGGATCTCTGTGTGGAATACGGGCAGTCTGGTGGACTGGTTCATGTCTGTGTGTGTGTGTTTGTTTGAAGGAGAGGCTGCCGTTCCTCCGTCGGGAGCTGGACCGGTAGCGCCTGGATCTCTGTGTGGAATTCGGGAGGTCCCGTGGACTGGTTACGGTGTGTGGATGTGTGTGGGTGAGAGGCTGCCATTCCTCCATCGGGAGCTGGACCGGTACCGCCTGGATCTCTGTGTGGAATACAGGATGTCTTGTGGACTGGTTCATGTCTGTGTGTGTGTTTGTTTGAAGGAGAGGCTGCCGTTCCTCCGTCGGGAGCTGGATGGGTACCGCCTGGATCTCTGTGTGGAATACGGGCAGTCTGGTGGACTGGTTCATGTCTGTGTGTGTGTGTTTGTTTGAAGGAGAGGTTGCCGTTCCTCCGTCGGGAGCTGGACCGGTAGCGCCTGGATCTCTGTGTGGAATTCAGGAGGTCCCGTGGACTGGTTACGGTGTGTGGATGTGTGTGGGTGAGAGGCTGCCGTTCCTCCGTCGGGAGCTGGACCGGTACCGCCTGGATCTCTGTGTGGAATACAGGATGTCTTGTGGACTGGTTCATGTCTGTGTGTGTGTGTTTGTTTGAAGGAGAGGCTGCCGTTCCTCCGTCGGGAGCTGGACCGGTACCGTCTGGATCTCTGTGTGGAATTCGGGCAGTCTGGTGGACTGGTTCATGTCTGTGTGTGTGTGTTTGTTTGAAGGAGAGGCTGCCGTTCCTCCGTCGGGAGCTGGACCGGTACCACCTGGATCTCTGTGTGGAATACGGGCAGTCTGGTGGACTGGTTCATGTCTGTGTGTGTGTGTTTGTTTGGATGAGAGGCTGCCGTTCCTCCGTCGGGAGCCGGACCGGTACCGCCTGGATCTCTGTCGAATTCGGGAGGTCCCGTGGACTGGTTCATGTCTGTGTGTGTGTGTTTGTTTGGATGAGAGGCTGCCGTTCCTCCGTCGGGAGCCGGACCGGTACCGCCTGGATCTCTGTCGAATTCGGGAGGTCCCGTGGACTGGTTCATGTCTGTGTGTGTGTGTTTGTTTGAAGGAGAGGCTGCCGTTCCTCCGTCGGGAGCTGGACCGGTACCGTCTGGATCTCTGTGTGGAATACGGGCAGTCTGGTGGACTGGTTCATGTCTGTGTGTGTGTGTTTGTTTGAAGGAGAGGCTGCCGTTCCTCCGTCGGGAGCTGGACCGGTACCGTCTGGATCTCTGTGTGGAATACGGGCAGTCTGGTGGACTGGTGCATGTCTGTGTGTGTGTGTTTGTTTGGATGAGAGGCTGCCGTTCCTCCGTCGGGAGCCGGACCGGTAGCGCCTGGATCTCTGTGTGGAATACGGGCAGTCTGGTGGACTGGTTCATGTCTGTGTGTGTGTGTTTGTTTGAAGGAGAGGCTGCCGTTCCTCCGTCGGGAGCTGGACCGGTAGCGCCTGGATCTCTGTGTGGAATTCGGGAGGTCCCGTGGACTGGTTACGGTGTGTGGATGTGTGTGGGTTAGAGGCTGCCATTCCTCCATCGGGAGCTGAACCGGTACCGCCTGGATCTCTGTGTGGAATACAGGATGTCTTGTGGACTGGTTCATGTCTGTGTGTGTGTTTGTTTGAAGGAGAGGCTGCCGTTCCTCCGTCGGGAGCTGGATGGGTACCACCTGGATCTCTGTGTGGAATACGGGCAGTCTGGTGGACTGGTTCATGTCTGTGTGTGTGTGTTTGTTTGAAGGAGAGGTTGCCGTTCCTCCGTCGGGAGCTGGACCGGTAGCGCCTGGATCTCTGTGTGGAATTCAGGAGGTCCCGTGGACTGGTTACGGTGTGTGGATGTGTGTGGGTGAGAGGCTGCCGTTCCTCCGTCGGGAGCTGGACCGGTACCGCCTGGATCTCTGTGTGGAATACAGGATGTCTTGTGGACTGGTTCATGTCTGTGTGTGTGTGTTTGTTTGAAGGAGAGGCTGCCGTTCCTCCGTCGGGAGCTGGACCGGTACCGTCTGGATCTCTGTGTGGAATTCGGGCAGTCTGGTGGACTGGTTCATGTCTGTGTGTGTGTGTTTGTTTGAAGGAGAGGCTGCCGTTCCTCCGTCGGGAGCTGGACCGGTACCGCCTGGATCTCTGTGTGGAATACGGGCAGTCTGGTGGACTGGTTCATGTCTGTGTGTGTGTGTGTTTGTTTGGATGAGAGGCTGCCGTTCCTCCGTCGGGAGCCGGACCGGTACCGCCTGGATCTCTGTCGAATTCGGGAGGTCCCGTGGACTGGTTCATGTCTGTGTGTGTGTGTTTGTTTGGATGAGAGGCTGCCGTTCCTCCGTCGGGAGCCAGACCGGTACCGCCTGGATCTCTGTCGAATTCGGGAGGTCCCGTGGACTGGTTCATGTCTGTGTGTGTGTGTTTGTTTGAAGGAGAGGCTGCCGTTCCTCCGTCGGGAGCTGGACCGGTACCGTCTGGATCTCTGTGTGGAATACGGGCAGTCTGGTGGACTGGTTCATGTCTGTGTGTGTGTGTTTGTTTGAAGGAGAGGCTGCCGTTCCTCCGTCGGGAGCTGGACCGGTACCGTCTGGATCTCTGTGTGGAATACGGGCAGTCTGGTGGACTGGTTCATGTCTGTGTGTGTGTGTTTGTTTGAAGGAGAGGCTGCCGTTCCTCCGTCGGGAGCTGGACCGGTACCGTCTGGATCTCTGTGTGGAATACGGGCAGTCTGGTGGACTGGTTCATGTCTGTGTGTGTGTGTTTGTTTGGATGAGAGGCTGCCGTTCCTCCGTCGGGAGCCGGACCGGTACCGCCTGGATCTCTGTCGAATTCGGGAGGTCCCGTGGACTGGTTCATCTCTGTGTGTGTGTGTTTGTTTGGATGAGAGGCTGCCGTTCCTCCGTCGGGAGCCGGACCGGTACCGCCTGGATCTCTGTCGAATTCGGGAGGTCCCGTGGACTGGTTCATGTCTGTGTGTGTGTGTTTGTTTGAAGGAGAGGCTGCCGTTCCTCCGTCGGGAGCTGGACCGGTACCGTCTGGATCTCTGTGTGGAATACGGGCAGTCTGGTGGACTGGTTCATGTCTGTGTGTGTGTGTTTGTTTGAAGGAGAGGCTGCCGTTCCTCCGTCGGGAGCTGGACCGGTACCGTCTGGATCTCTGTGTGGAATACGGGCAGTCTGGTGGACTGGTTCATGTCTGTGTGTGTGTGTTTGTTTGGATGAGAGGCTGCCGTTCCTCCGTCGGGAGCCGGACCGGTAGCGCCTGGATCTCTGTGTGGAATACGGGCAGTCTGGTGGACTGGTTCATGTCTGTGTGTGTGTGTTTGTTTGAAGGAGAGGCTGCCGTTCCTCCGTCGGGAGCTGGACCGGTAGCGCCTGGATCTCTGTGTGGAATTCGGGAGGTCCCGTGGACTGGTTACGGTGTGTGGATGTGTGTGGGTGAGAGGCTGCCATTCCTCCATCGGGAGCTGGACCGGTACCGCCTGGATCTCTGTGTGGAATACAGGATGTCTTGTGGACTGGTTCATGTCTGTGTGTGTGTTTGTTTGAAGGAGAGGCTGCCGTTCCTCCGTCGGGAGCTGGATGGGTACCGCCTGAATCTCTGTGTGGAATACGGGCAGTCTGGTGGACTGGTTCATGTCTGTGTGTGTGTGTTTGTTTGAAGGAGAGGTTGCCGTTCCTCCGTCGGGAGCTGGACCGGTAGCGCCTGGATCTCTGTGTGGAATTCAGGAGGTCCCGTGGACTGGTTACGGTGTGTGGATGTGTGTGGGTGAGAGGCTGCCGTTCCTCCGTCGGGAGCTGGACCGGTACCGCCTGGATCTCTGTGTGGAATACAGGATGTCTTGTGGACTGGTTCATGTCTGTGTGTGTGTGTTTGTTTGAAGGAGAGGCTGCCGTTCCTCCGTCGGGAGCTGGACCGGTACCGTCTGGATCTCTGTGTGGAATTCGGGCAGTCTGGTGGACTGGTTCATGTCTGTGTGTGTGTGTTTGTTTGAAGGAGAGGCTGCCGTTCCTCCGTCGGGAGCTGGACCGGTACCGCCTGGATCTCTGTGTGGAATACGGGCAGTCTGGTGGACTGGTTCATGTCTGTGTGTGTGTGTTTGTTTGGATGAGAGGCTGCCGTTCCTCCGTCGGGAGCCGGACCGGTACCGCCTGGATCTCTGTCGAATTCGGGAGGTCCCGTGGACTGGTTCATGTCTGTGTGTGTGTGTTTGTTTGAAGGAGAGGCTGCCGTTCCTCCGTCGGGAGCCGGACCGGTAGCGCCTGGATCTCTGTGTGGAATTCGGGAGGTCCCGTGGACAGGTTCTGTTCTGTGTGTGTGTTTGTTTGAAGGAGAGGCTGCCGTTCCTCCGTCGGGAGCTGGACCGGTACCGTCTGGATCTCTGTGTGGAATTCGGGCAGTCTTGTGGACTGGTTCATGTCTGTGTGTGTGTGTTTGTTTGGATGAGAGGCTGCCGTTCCTCTTTGTCGGGAGCTGGACCGGTACCGCCTCACCTCTGTGTGGAATACAGGAGGTCCCGTGGACTGGTTTATGGTGTGTGGATGTGTGTTTGGATGAGAGGCTGCCATTCCTCCGTTGGGAGCTGGACCGGTACCGCCTGGATCTCTGTGTGGAATTCGGGAGGTCTGGTGGACTGGTTCATGTCTGTGTGTGTGTGTGTTTGTTTGGATGAGAGGCTGCCGTTCCTCCGTCAGGAGCCGGACCGGTACCGCCTGCACCTCTGTCGAATTTGGGAGGTCCCGTGGACTGGTTGTGCTGTGCCGTGCCGTGCCCACTGTGCCGTGCCCACCGTGCCGTGCCCACCGTGCTGTGCCCACTGTGCCGTGCCGTGCCCACTGTTCCGTGCCCACTGTGCCGTGCCCACTGTGCCGTGCCCACTGTGCCCACCGTGCCGTGCCCACTGTGCCGTGCCCACTGTGCCGTGCCCACTGTGCCGTGCCCACTGTGCCGTGCCCACTGTGCCGTGCCCACTGTGCCGTGCCCACTGTGCCGTGCCCACTGTGCCCACTGTTCGTGCCTCGCCCCCTGCCCGCCAGTTCCGTCGGAGAGGACCCGGAGGCGGCCGACGCCGTCACCGCCCGGCTCCACCGCCTCAGCCTGGGGGCCGAGGCGCCGGAGGGCCCCCCCCGGCCGGAGGCCCCCCCGGCGGGGGGGGGCCCGCGGCGGGCGGCCTCCGGGGGCCCGGGGGGCCGGCGCCGGGGGGTCGGCGGCACCGGCGCGGGGAGGGGGGGGCCGGCTGAAGGGGGTCGCCCGGCCGGCGGCGGCGGCCGGGTTGAGGGGGGCCCGGGCGGGGGCCGGGTTGAGGGGGGCCTGGACGGGGGGCGGGTTGAGGGGGGCCTGGACGGGGGCCGGGTTGAGGGGGGCCTGGACGGGGGCCGGCTGCCAGCAGCTCCTCCTGCTGCAGCAGATTCAGCAGCAGCAGCAGGGGGGGGAGAGGTGAGGGGGGGGGGTGGGGTGGGGGGTGGGGGGTGGGGGGTGGGGGAGGGGTGAGGAGGGGGGAGGAGGGGGGTGAGGGGAGGGGGGGAGGGGATGGGAGGGGGATGGGTGGTGAGGAGGGGGGTGAGGAGGGGTGATGGGGTGGGGGGAGTGGAGGGGAGGGGGGGGTGAGGAGGGGGGTGAGGGGGGGGGGTGAGGAGGGGGGGTGAGGAGGGGGGGTGAGGAGGGGGGGGTGAGGAGGGGGGGTGGGGAGGGGTGGGGGGGTGATGAGGGGGGTGAGGAGGGGGGGTGAGGAGGGGGGGTGATGGGGGGATGTGATGGGGGGTGAGGGGGGGGGGGTGAGGGGGGGGGTGAGGGGGGGGGTGAGGGGGGGGTGAGGGGGGGGGGTGAGGGGGGGGGGTGAGGGGGGGGGGTGAGGGGGGGGGGTGAGGGGGGGGTGAGGGGGGGGGGGGTGAGGGGGGGGGGGGGGGTGAGGGGGGGGGGGGGTGAGGGGGGGGGGGGTGAGGGGGGGGGGGTGAGGGGGGGGGGTGATTTGTAGACCGTGGCTCCCCCCTCACCTGCCCCCCCTCCCCCCCTCCCCCCCCTCCCCCCCTCCCCCCTCCCCCCCAGGCTGTGTGTAGACGGTGGTGAGGGTGTGGGGGGAGGGGCTGGGGGGGCTATGGGCCCCCCCAGCCCCCCACCACTGACCCTGTCGCCACTGCTGGCGAGTGGCGTCCAAGCCTCACTGGGGGACGCCCTGCACAGACGCATCCTGCTCACACTGTGAGTCACTCAAACACTGTGAGTCACCCTGTGAGTCACTCACACACTGTGAGTCACTCACAGTGTGTGAGTGACTCACAGTGTTTGAGTGACTCACACACTGTGAGTCACTCAAACACTGTGAGTCACCCTGTGAGTCACTCACACACTGTGAGTCACTCACACACTCACCCTGTGAGTCACCCAAACACTGCTCACACTGTGAGTCACTCACACTGTGAGTCACCCTGTGAGTCACTCACACTGTGAGTCACTCACACACTCATACTCACCATCCTGCTCACACTGTGAGTCACTCACCATCCTGCTCACACTGTGAGTCACTCACCATCCTGCTCACACTGTGAGTCACTC
>NC_133743.1:967328-1059828 GCF_048934315.1 Petromyzon marinus
TGTGTGTGTACACTGTGTGTGTGTACACTGTGTGTGTACACTGTGTGTGTGTGTGTACACTGTGTGTGTACACTGTGTGTACACTGTGTGTGTGTGTGTACACTGTGTGTGTGTGTGTACACTGTGTGTGTGTATCTATACTGTGTGTGTACACTGTGTGTGTGTGTGTACACTGTGTGTGTGTGTACACTTTGTGTGTGTGTGTACACTGTGTGTGCTGTGTACACTGTGTGTGTGTGTACACTGTGTGTGTGTACAATGTGTGTGTGTGTGTACACTGTGTGTGTGTACACTGTGTGTGTGTACACTGTGTGTATACACTGTGTGTGTGTACACTGTGTGTGTGTACACTGTGTGTGTGTACACTGTGTGTGTGTGTACACTGTGTGTGTACACTGTGTGTGTGTGTACACTGTGTGTGTGTACACTGTGTGTGTGTACACTGTGTGTGTGTATCTGTACACTGTGTGTGTCTGTACACTGTGTGTGTGTGTGTACACTGTGTGTGTGTGTACACTGTGTGTGTACACTGTGTGTGTACACTGTGTGTGTACACTGTGTGTGTGTACACTGTGTGTGTGTGTACACTGTGTGTGTACACTGTGTGTATACACTGTGTGTGTGTACACTGTGTGTGTGTGTACACTGTGTGTGTACACTGTGTGTGTGTGTACACTGTGTGTGTGTGTACACTTTGGTTCTCGCGCTAAAGTCCACGTGGCGGGTATAGCATCAATAAAGTGGCAAGTATAAAATCAATAAAATCTCGACGTTTCGGGGCGCCGGGCGCGAACGCCCGCCATCAGGTGCGTCAACCACGGCAATAAATCAGCCGGACGACGTGGGCACAAGGGCTGCCGATGTTGTAGCAAGAGGCTGCGTGGGTACGAGAGCGGGGAGGAGCAAGGTGGCGGAGATAGCGATGGGGGCGCGGTGGGTAGGTAGGGTCACGAGCGGACAACGCCGCTGGGGGTTAGCGGTGGTGGCGAGGCGCTGATGGAGCAATTAAATGGCGAGCACGTGGGGGTGGTGGTGGTGGTGGTGGTGGTGGTGGTCAGTGAGCTGGGCTGGGAGTGGGAAGCTGAAGAAGTTGGAGATGGGGGAAATGAAGGCAACGCCGTTAAAGCAGCTAAGGTTTTTGCCTGGTTGGTAACACCCTTCCAGCGATTGCTCAATTGGTCCCCATCTTCTCCGTTGAAGCGATGGCTGCGTTCATACGGTGAGGGGGGGAGGGGGGGGGAAACGTATTTGATCCCCTGCTGATTTTGTACGTTTGCCCGCTGGCAAAGAAATGGTCAGTCTGTAATTTCAACGGAAGGTTTTATTTGAACGGTGAGAGACAGAATAACAACAAATTTTTAACAAAAATCTGGAACAAACGCACGTCAAAAATGTTATGAATTGATTTGCGTTTTATCGAGGGAAATAAGTATTTGACCCCTCTGCAAAACGTGACTTAGTACTTGGTGGCAAAACCCCTTGTTGGCAATCACAGAGGTCAGACGTTTCTTGTAGTTGGCCACCAGGTTTGCACACATCTCAGGAGGGATTTTGTCCCACCCCTCTTTGCAGATCTTCTCCAAGTCATTGAGGTTTCGAAGCTGACGTTTGGCAACTCGAACCTTCAGCTCCCTCCACAGATTTTCTACGGGACTAAGGTCTGGAGACTGGCTAGGCCACTCCAGGACCTTAATGTGCTTCTTCTTGAGCCACTCCTTTGTTGCCTTGGCCGTGTGTTTTGGGTCATTGTCATGCTGGAATACCCATCCACGACCCATTTTCAATGCCCTGGCTGAGGGAAGGAGGTTCTCACCCAAGATTTGACGGTACATGGCCCCGTCCATCGTCCCTTTGATGCGGTGAAGTTGTCCTGTCCCCTTAGCAGAAAAACACCCCCAAAGCATAATGTCTCCACCTCCATGTTTGACGGTGGGGATGGTGTTCTTAGGGTCATAGGCAGCATTCCTCCTCCTCCAAACACGGCGAGTTGAGTTGATGCCAAAGAGCTCCATTTTGGTCTCATCTGACCACAACACCTTCACCCAGTTGTCCACTGAATCATTCAGACGTTCATTGGCAAACTTCAGACGGGCATGTATATGTGCTTTCTTGAGCAGGGGGACCTTGCGGGCGCTGCAGGATTTCAGTCCTTCACGGCGTAGTGTGTTACCAATTGTTTTCTTGGTGACTATGGTCCCAGCTGCCTTGAGATCATTGACGAGATCCTCCCGTGTAGTTCTGGGCTGATTCCTCACCGTTATCATGATCATTGCAACTCCACGAGGTGAGATCTTGCATGGAGCCCCAGGCTGAGGGAGATTGACAGTTCTTTTGTGTTTCTAACATTTGCGAATAATCGCATCAACTGTTGTCACCTTCTCACCAAGCTGCTTGGCAATGGTCTTGTAGCCCATTCCAGCCTTGTGTAGGTCTACAATCTTGTCCCTGACATCCTTGGAGAGCTCTTTGGTCTTGGCCGTGGTGGAGAGTTTGGAATCTGCTTGATTGATTGAATGCTTCTGTGGACAGGTGTCTTTTATACAGGTAACAAGCTGAGATTAGGAGCACTCCCTTTAAGAGCGTGCTCCTAATCTCAGCTCGTTACCTGTATAAAAAGACATCTGGGAGCCAGAAATATTTCTGATTGAGAGGGGGTCAAATACTTATTTCCCTCATTAAAATGCAAATCAATTTATAACATTTTCGACGTGCGTGTTTCTGGATTTTTTATGGTAGTTATTCTGTCCCTCGCCGTTCAAATAAACCTACCATTCAAATTCTAGACCGATCACTTGTTTGTCAGTGGGCAAACGTACAAAAGCAACAGGTGGAATCAAGTACTCTTTTTTTTCCCCCTCGCAGTATATCTGGACGGCTTCATGATCAAGCCTTTGATAGTTGCCCGAAGGTTTGCAGGGCACCCTTGGGTTCTCGGGGAAGAAGGAAAAAACAAAACAACCAACATCAGTTTAACACGTAGGCTTTCGCGACCAATATTATTCATAATAAAGGTTTTTGGGTTAGATCGCGTTTAGCGAGGGCTTTACCATTCTGGCGAATTGCTTGATGATGCTGGATGTATTTACCAGCGAAACGTCGTACAACTCAAACTGTAAATGTTGTGGATTCACTCTTCAACACACCGGTGGGCTGAAGTAGTGAATTATTTGTCTTTTGTCAACGTGACACGTTTTTTTTTGCTGATTGGCCGTGTCGGGTGGTGGAGGGTTACGACACATTTATAAATAAACGCGATCTAACCCAACATCACTCGAGAGCCCGCAGCGTTGTAGCAATGGTCAGCCACGGCGGAGGAGTTGGTTCTGCCGTGCCTCAGGTCTGCCTTGCGCGTCAGGAATGGACCTCCTCCTTCACGGATGGGATTCAGATCCCGGGGTTTTTTTTTGTGCACCGTACTGAGTCGGACCTAGATGTTGCGTTCAAGATTTTTTGGCAGGTGCTTCTTTTTGGGCAGCGGCCGATGTGCATGGTCACGCGATGGTTTTGATTTCGACCGAAAGCTTTCGTGATTTGCAGCGATTCTTATTCTTGGTTCTTTCGGCAAAGTCACCGCATTGAAGGGAAACGATAAAATAATAACATTTATATATATGAAACAATACGATTCTCACGACGTTTCGACTGCAACGCGAGCGGTCATCATCAGGTGTGAAAACCAACGGCTATTGTGTAGAGTAGTGTATAGTGTAGTGTATAGTATTGTGTAGTGTAGTGTGTAGTAGTGTATAGTGTAGTGTATAGTATTGTGTAGAGTAGTGTATAGTGTAGTGTATAGTAGTGTATAGTGTAGTGTGTAGTAGTGGAGTGTGTAGTATTGTGTAGAGTAGTGTATAGTGTAGTGTATAATATTGTGTAGTGTGTAGTAGTGGAGTGTATAGTAGTGTAGTGTATAGTATAGTGTATAGTAGTGGAGTGTAGTATTGTGTAGAGTAGTGTATAGTGTAGTGTATAGTATTGTGTAGAGTGTAGTGTGTAGTAGTGGAGTGTATAGTAGTGTTTAGTGTAGTGTATAGTATAGTGTATAGTAGTGGAGTGTAGTATTGTGTAGAGTAGTGTATAGTATTGTGTAGAGTGTAGTGTGTAGTAGTGGAGTGTATAGTATAGTGTATAGTAGTGTAGTGTATTGTGTAGAGTAGTGTTTAGTGTAGTGTATAGGAGTGGAGTGTATAGTATTGTGTATAGTAGTGTATAGTGTAGTGTATAGTAGTGTAGTGTATAGTATTGTATAGAGTAGTGTATAGTATTGTGTAGAGTAGTGTATAGTAGTGGAGTGTATAGTAGTGTATAGTGTAGTGTATAGTATTGTGTAGAGTAGTGTATAGTAGTGTAGTGTATAGTATTGTGTAGAGTAGTGTATAGTGTAGTGTATAGAGTAGTGTATAGTGTAGTGTATAATATTGTCTAGAGTAGTGTATAGTGTAGTGTATAGTGTAGTGTATAGTAGTGGAGTGTATAGAGTAGTGTATAGTGTAGTGTATAGAGTAGTGTATAGTGTAGTGTATAATATTGTGTAGAGTAGTGTATAGTGTAGTGTATAGTATTGTGTAGAGTAGTGTATAGTGTAGTGTATAGTAGTGTAGTGTATAGTATTGTGTAGAGTAGTGTATAGTGTAGTGTATAGTGTAGTGTATAGTATTGTGTAGTGTAGAGTAGTGTATAGTGTAGTGTATAGTAGTGTATAGTATTGTGTATAGTAGTGTATAGTAGTGGAGTGTATAGTATTGTGTAGAGTAGTGTATAGTGGTTTTCACACCTGATGTGTTGCAGTCGAAACGTCGTGATAATTTTATTGTTTTATATATTTCGTTACTTAATCGTTTCCCTTCAACGTGACTTTACCGAAAGAACCAAGAATATGTGATGGTTTTGCTCGCCGTCTCAGGGGGCTGTTTCTCCATGGTGTGTGTACACTGTGTGTGTGTACACTGTGTGTGTGTGTACACTGTGTGTGTGTACACTGTGTGTGTACACTGTGTGTGTGTACACTGTGTGTGTACACACTGTGTGTGTGTGTACACTGTGTGTGTGTGTACACTGTGTGTGTGTGTGTACACTGTGTGTGTACACTGTGTGTGTATGTACACTGTGTGTGTGTGTGTACACTGTGTGTGTGTGTGTACGCTGTGTGTGTGTACACTGTGTGTGTTTGTACACTGTGTGTGTGTACACTGTGTGTGTGTACTCTGTGTGTGTACACTGTGTGTGCTGTGTACACTGTGTGTGCTGTGTACACTGTGTGTGTGTACACTGTGTGTGTTTGTACACTGTGTGTGTGTACACTGTGTGTGTGTACTCTGTGTGTGTACACTGTGTGTGCTGTGTACACTGTGTGTGCTGTGTACACTGTGTGTGTGTACACTGTGTGTGTACACTGTGTGTGTGTACACTGTGTGTGTGTACACTGTGTGTGTGTACACACTGTGTGCGAATCATGTAGTCCCGAGTACCCATTCATCCCGAGGGCCTGTGGTGTACGTGTTCCAGCTAACTGGCCAGGTGGTGGTGGTGGTCAGAAATCCAGTGGACCCTACGGTGCAGGGATTTGATGAGGGAATTCTTCTGTGCCGGATGGTGGTTGGGAATCAGGTTTCAGATGGGGTGGCTTTCCTGTAGACAATGTCCCAGCGAGCCAGCGGTGTACCATCACGTTACCATACATGGCAGGCGTTACCAAAGAGATTTCCAACAAATCTTAAACAAACACGAGGTCCAGGTTGGATTGAGTACAGGATTGCATGTCAGGAATGACATCCTTCACAGATGGGATTAGAGCACGGATTGTGTGTGTGTGTGTACACTGTGTGTACACTGTGTGTACACTGTGTGTGTGCTGTGTACACTGTGTGTGTCTACACTGTGTGTGTACAATGTGTGTGTGTGTACACTGTGTGTGTGTGTGTACACTGTGTGTGTGTGTACACTGTGTGTGTGTGTACACTGTGTGTGTACACTGTGTGTGTACACTGTGTGTGTACATTGTGTGTGTGTACACTGTGTGTGTGTACACTGTGTGTGTACACTGTGTGTGTGTGTACTCTGTGTGTGTACAATGTGTGTGTGTACTCTGTGTGTGTGTGTACACTGTGTGTGTGTATACACTGTGTGTGTGTACTGTGTACACTGTGTACACTGTCTGCGTACTGTGCACAGTGTGTACAGTGTGTGTACAGTGTATGTGCTGTGTGTACAGTGTGTGCAGTGTGTACTCTGTGCCGTGTACAATGTGTGCACAGTGTGTACAGTGTGTGTACAGTGTGTACGGTGTGTGTATAGTGTACAGTGTGTACAGTGTGTGTACTGTGTGTACTGTGTGTATGTACAGTGTGTACAGTGTGTGTACTGTGTGTATGTACAGTGTGTACAGTGTGTGTACTGTGTGTGTGTGTAGGAGGCCCTGTCTGGAGGTGGTGCTGTGGAGACCTCCGGCCCAGGGACTACCGCCCGGCCCCTCCCCCCACCCCCACCACGTGACCTCCCTCCCCACCCACTCCCCCCACCACGTGACCTCCCTCCTCACCCCCCACTTCCACCCACCCCACCCCCTCCCCCCACCACGGTTGGAGGTGGTGGGCGCCCTGGAGGAGATGGAGCAGTGACGAGGGGGGGGGAGGGGGGGAGGGGGGAGGGGGAGGAGGGGGGAGGAGGTAGAGATGGGTGGTACGGACTTTGTAGATACTGCTCGATAACCCACTCACCCACTCACCCACTCACTCACCTACTCACTCACCCACTCACTCACCCACCCACCCACTCACCCACCCACCCACTCACCCACTCACCCACCCACTCACCCACTCACTCACCCACTCACTCACCCACTCACCCACCCACTCACTCACCCACTCACTCACCCACTCACCCAGTCACCCACCCACCCACTCACCAAGTCACCCACTCACCCACTCACTCACCCACTCACTCACTCACCCACTCACCCAGTCACCCACTCACCCACCCACTCACCCACTCACCCACTCACTCACCCACTCACTCACCCAGTCACCCACTCACACACTCACTCACTCACCCACTCACTCACTCACTCACCCACTCACTCACCCACCCACTCACCCACTCACTCACTCACCCACCGACTCACTCACCCAGTCACCCACTCACCCACTCACTCACTCACCCACTCACCCACTCACTCAACCACTCACTCACCCACTCACTCACTCACCCAGTCACCCACTCATTCACTCACCCACTCACCCACTCACTCACCGACTCACTCACCCACTCACTCACCCACTCACTCACCCACCCACCCACCCACTCACCCACTCACTCACTCACTCACCCACTCACTCACTCACCCACTCACTCACCCACTCACCCACCCACTCACTCACCCACTCACTCACTCACTCACCCACTCACCCACTCACTCACTCACCCACTCACTCACCCACTCACCCACCCACTCATCCACTCACCCACCCACTCACCCACTCACCCACCCACTCACCCTCTCACTCACCCACTCACCCACCCACTCACCCACTTACCCACCTACTCACCCTCTCACTCACCCACCCACTCATCCACTCACCCACCCACTCACCCACCCACTCACTCACCCTCTCACTCACCCACTCACCCACCCACTCACCCACTTACCCACCTACTCACCCTCTCACTCACCCACTCACCCACCCACTCACCCTCTCACTCACCCACTCACCCACTCACCCACTCACCCACCAACTACCCCACCCGCCCACTCACCCACCCACTCACCCACTCGCACACTAACCCATTCACATTAACCCACCCACTAACCCATCCACCAACCCACCCACCAACCCACCCACCCACAAACTCAGCCCTCCACTAACCCAACCATTAACCCACCCACCAACCCACCCAGCCACTGTGTGAGTCTGGTGGGACCGTGAGTCTGTGTGAGTCTGTGTGAGTCTGTGTGGTGAGTCTGTGTGGTGAGTCTGTGTGGTGAGTCTGTGTTGTGAGTCTGTGTGGTGAGTCTGTGTGGTGAGTCTGTGTGAGTCTGTGTGAGTCTGTGTGGTGAGTCTGTGTGGTGAGTCTGTGTGGTGAGTCTGTGTGGTGAGTCTGTGTGGTGAGTCCGTGTGAGTCCGTGTGAGTCTGTGTGGTGAGTCCGAAAGCCATAGCCATCAGCAGAAATAAAAACTCCTTAACACCTCAATCCTGCATCAGCTTTCTGTGTAGTGGTGAGTCTATGGGTCTCTGTGTGGTGGTGAGTCTATGGGTCTCTGTGTGGTGAGTCTATGGGTCTCTGTGTGGTGAGTCTATGGGTCTCTGTGTGTGGTGAGTCTATGGGTCTCTGTGTGTGGTGAATCTATGAGTCTCTGTGTGGTGGTGAGTCTATGGGTCTCTGTGTGTGGTGAGTCTATGGGTCTCTGTGTGTGGTGAGTCTATGGGTCTCTGTGTGGTGGTGAATCTATGAGTCTCTGTGTGGTGGTGAGTCTATGGGTCTCTGTGTGTGGTGAGTCTATGGGTCTCTGTGTGGTGGTGAGTCTATGGGTCTCTCTGTGTGGTGAGTCTATGGGTCTCTGTGTGGTGAGTCTATGGGTCTCTGTGTGGTGGTGAGTCTATGGGTCTCTGTGTGTGGTGAGTCTATGGGTCTCTGTGTGTGGTGAGTCTATGGGTCTCTGTGTGTGATAAGTCTATGGGTCTCTGTGTGGTGGTGAGTCTATGGGTCTCTGTGTGTGGTGAGTCTATGGGTCTCTGTGTGGTGGTGAGTCTATGAGTCTCTGTGTGGTGGTGAGTCTATGGGTCTCTGTGTAGTGGTGAGTCTATGGGTCTCTGTGTGGTGGTGAGTCTATGGGTCTCTGTGTGGTGGTGAGTCTATGGGTCTCTGTGTGTGGTGAGTCTATGGGTCTCTGTGTGGTGGTGAGTCTATGGGTCTCTGTGTGGTGGTGAGTCTATGGGTCTCTGTGTAGTGGTGAGTCTATGGGTCTCTGTGTGGTGGTGAGTCTATGGGTCTCTGTGTGGTGGTGAGTCTATGGGTCTCTGTGTGTGGTGAGTCTATGGGTCTCTGTGTGTGGTGAGTCTATGGGTCTCTGTGTGGTGGTGAATCTATGAGTCTCTGTGTGGTGGTGAGTCTATGGGTCTCTGTGTGGTGGTGAGTCTATGGGTCTCTGTGTGTGGTGAGTCTATGGGTCTCTGTGTGGTGGTGAGTCTATGGGTCTCTGTGTGTGGTGAGTCTGTGGGTCTCTGTGTGGTGGTGGTGAGTCTATGGGTCTCTGTGTGGTGAGTCTATGGGTCTCTGTGTGTGGTGAGTCTATGGGTCTCTGTGTGGTGAGTCTATGGGTCTCTGTGTGGTGGTGAGTCTATGGGTCTCTGTGTGTGGTGAGTCTATGGGTCTCTGTGTGGTGGTGAATCTATGAGTCTCTGTGTGGTGGTGAGTCTATGGGTCTCTGTGTGGTGGTGAGTCTATGGGTCTCTGTGTGGTGGTGAGTCTATGGGTCTCTGTGTGGTGGTGAGTCTATGGGTCTCTGTGTGGTGAGTCTATGGGTCTCTGTGTGGTGGTGAGTCTATGGGTCTCTGTGTGGTGAGTCTATGGGTCTCTGTGTGGTGGTGAGTCTATGGGTCTCTGTGTGGTGGTGAGTCTATGGGTCTCTGTGTGGTGAGTCTATGGGTCTCTATGTGTGATGAGTCTATATGTCTCTGTGTGTGGTGAGTCTGTGGGTCTCTGTGTGGTGAGTCTATGGGTCTCTATGTGGTGGTGAGTCTATGGGTCTCTGTGTGTGGTGAGTCTATGGGTCTCTGTGTGGTGAGTCTATGGGTCTCTATGTGGTGAGTCTATGGGTCTCTGTGTGGTGAGTCTATGGGTCTCTATGTTGTGAGTCTATGGGTCTCTATGTGGTGGTGAGTTTATGGGTCTCTATGTGGTAAGTCTATGGGTCTCTATGTTGTGAGTCTATGGCTCTCTGTGTGGTGGTGAGTCTATGGGTCTCTGTGTGTGGTGAGTGTATGGGTCTCTGTGTGGTGAGTCTTTGGGTCTCTGTGTGGTGAGTCTATGGGTTTCTGTGTGGTGAGTCTATGGGTCTCTGTGTGGTGAGTCTATGGGTCTCTGTGTGGTGAGTCTATGGGTCTCTGTGTGGTGAGTCTATGGGTCTCTATGTTGTGAGTCTATGGGTCTCTATGTGGTGGTGAGTTTATGGGTCTCTATGTGGTAAGTCTATGGGTCTCTATGTTGTGAGTCTATGGCTCTCTGTGTGGTGGTGAGTCTATGGGTCTCTGTGTGTGGTGAGTCTATGGGTCTCTGTGTGGTGAGTCTATGGGTCTCTGTGTGTGGTGAGTCTGTGGGTCTCTGTGTGGTGAGTCTATGGGTCTCAATGTGGTGGTGAGTCTATGGGTCTCTGTGTGTGGTGAGTCTATGGGTCTCTGTGTGGTGAGTCTATGGGTCTCTATGTTGTGAGTCTATGGGTCTCTATGTGGTGGTGAGTTTATGGGTCCCTATGTGGTAAGTCTATGGGTCTCTATGTTGTGAGTCTATGGCTCTCTGTGTGGTGGTGAATCTATGGGTCTCTGTGTGTGGTGAGTCTATGGGTCTCTGTGTGGTGAGTCTTTGGGTCTCTGTGTGGTGAGTCTATGGGTTTCTGTGTGGTGAGTCTATGGGTCTCTGTGTGGTGAGTCTATGGGTCTCTGGTGAGTCTATGGGTCTCTGTGTGGTGAGTCTATGGGTCTCTATGTTGTGAGTCTATGGGTCTCTATGTGGTGGTGAGTTTATGGGTCTCTATGTGGTAAGTCTATGGGTCTCTATGTTGTGAGTCTATGGCTCTCTGTGTGGTGGTGAGTCTATGGGTCTCTGTGTGTGGTGAGTCTATGGGTCTCTGTGTGGTGAGTCTATGGGTCTCTGTGTGGTGGTGAGTCTATGAGTCTCTGTGTGGTGGTGAGTCTATGGGTCTCTGTGTGGTGGTGAGTCTATGGGTCTCTGTGTGTGGTGAGTCTATGGGTCTCTGTGTGGTGAGTCTATGGGTCTCTATGTGGTGAGTCTATGGGTCTCTGTGTGGTGAGTCTATGGGTCTCTATGTTGTGAGTCTATGGGTCTCTATGTAGTGGTGAGTTTATGGGTCTCTATGTGGTAAGTCTATGGGTCTCTATGTTGTGAGTCTATGGCTCTCTGTGTGGTGGTGAGTCTATGGGTCTCTGTGTGTGGTGAGTGTATGGGTCTCTGTGTGGTGAGTCTTTGGGTCTCTGTGTGGTGAGTCTATGGGTTTCTGTGTGGTGAGTCTATGGGTCTCTGTGTGGTGAGTCTATGGGTCTCTGTGTGGTGAGTCTATGGGTCTCTGTGTGGTGAGTCTATGGGTCTCTATGTTGTGAGTCTATGGGTCTCTATGTGGTGGTGAGTTTATGGGTCTCTATGTGGTAAGTCTATGGGTCTCTATGTTGTGAGTCTATGGCTCTCTGTGTGGTGGTGAGTCTATGGGTCTCTGTGTGTGGTGAGTCTATGGGTCTCTGTGTGGTGAGTCTATGGGTCTCTGTGTGTGGTGAGTCTGTGGGTCTCTGTGTGGTGAGTCTATGGGTCTCAATGTGGTGGTGAGTCTATGGGTCTCTGTGTGTGGTGAGTCTATGGGTCTCTGTGTGGTGAGTCTATGGGTCTCTATGTTGTGAGTCTATGGGTCTCTATGTGGTGGTGAGTTTATGGGTCTCTATGTGGTAAGTCTATGGGTCTCTATGTTGTGAGTCTATGGCTCTCTGTGTGGTGGTGAATCTATGGGTCTCTGTGTGTGGTGAGTCTATGGGTCTCTGTGTGGTGAGTCTTTGGGTCTCTGTGTGGTGAGTCTATGGGTGTCTGTGTGGTGAGTCTATGGGTCTCTGTGTGGTGAGTCTATGGGTCTCTGGTGAGTCTATGGGTCTCTGTGTGGTGAGTCTATGGGTCTCTATGTTGTGAGTCTATGGGTCTCTATGTGGTGGTGAGTTTATGGGTCTCTATGTGGTAAGTCTATGGGTCTCTATGTTGTGAGTCTATGGCTCTCTGTGTGGTGGTGAGTCTATGGGTCTCTGTGTGTGGTGAGTCTATGGGTCTCTGTGTGGTGAGTCTATGGGTCTCTGTGTGGTGGTGAGTCTATGAGTCTCTGTGTGGTGGTGAGTCTATGGGTCTCTGTGTGGTGGTGAGTCTATGGGTCTCTGTGTGTGGTGAGTCTATGGGTCTCTGTGTGTGGTGAGTCTATGGGTCTCTGTGTGATGAGTCTATGGGTCTCTGTGTGGTGAGTCTATGGGTCTCTGTGTGTTAAGTCTATGGGTCTCTATGTTGTGAGTCTATGGCTCTCTGTGTGGTGTGAGTCTATGGGTCTCTGTGTGTGGTGAGTCTATGGGTCTCTGTGTGATGAGTCTATGGGTCTCTGTGTGGTGAGTCTTTGGGTCTCTGTGTGGTGAGTCTATGGGTCTCTGTGTGGTGAGTCTATGGGTTTCTGTGTGGTGAGTCTTTGGGTCTCTGTGTGCTGGTGAGTCTATGGGTCTCTGTGTGCTGGTGAGTCTATGGGTCTCTGTGTGGTGGTGAGTCTATGGGTCTCTGTGTGGTGAGTCTATGGGTCTCTGCGTGGTGAGTCTATGGGTCTCTGTGTGCTGGTGAGTCTATGGGTCTCTGTATTTGATGAGTCTGTGGGTCTATGTGTGTGGTGAGTCTATGGGTCTCTGTGTGGTGGTGAGTATGGGTCTCTGTGTGGTGGTGAGTCTATGGGTCTCTGTGTGGTGAGTCTTTGGGTCTCTGTGTGGTGAGTCTATGGGTTTCTGTGTGGTGAGTCTATGGGTCTCTGTGTGGTGGTGAGTCTATGGGTCTCTGTGTGGTGAGTCTATGGGTCTCTGCGTGGTGAGTCTATGGGTCTCTGTGTGCTGGTGAGTCTATGGGTCTCTGTATTTGATGAGTCTATGGGTCTCTGTGTGGTGGTGAGTCTATGGGTCTCTGTGTGGTGGTGAGTATGGGTCTCTGTGTGTGGTGAGTCTATGGGTATCTGTGTGGTGAGTCTATGAATCTTTGTGATGAGTCTATCAAAAATCAGGAACAGGTTTGCAGATTTGCTGAGCATTTCTGTGAGGTCCTGGGGGAGTGGAAATCCCTCGGCCTGGAAAACATCGTGGCACAAAGTGAGGATGACCCTGTTGAGGCTGCGGTGCCTCAAATATTGGAAGAAGTCACCCTCTGTGAGTGGCTGGCTGAGGTGCCATCTGTTGAGGAAGCACTGAAGGCGATCCAGAGTCTGAGACCAGGAAAGGCAGCGGGCAGAGATGATCTCCCAAGCGAAATGCTGAGGGAGGGCGGCGTTTGTGCACAGACTGCCCTATATGACATCATAACAACAGTCTGGACCACTGGACGGGTTCCGCAGGATTGGAAGGATGCCCTGGTGGTCCCCCTCTTTAAGAAGGGGGACCGCACAGACTGTAACAACTACAGGGGCATCTCACTCCTCAGTGTGCCGGGAAAGGTCCTGGCAAGGATTATTCAACATCGCCTTGCCAGGCACGCTGAGGAGAGGCTTGCGGAGCCCCAATGCGGTTTCAGGAAAGGGCGGTCCTGCACAGATGCCATATTTTCTGTCCGTCTGCTACAGCAGAGGTGTAGGGAATTCCAACAAGACCTACATCTCTGCTTTATTGACCTGGTCAAGGCCTATGATACCATCACTGACGCACGCACGCACACGTACACACAACAACAACAACCGCCATTGGCCACTAAGTGGCGGTGACGTCACCACGACGCTTGTGCCAGGCTATGTGCACCTTGAGGCTATCACGTGAAGTGTCGAACGCCCGCTGGCAGGAGGTCACGTGGCAGACCCAGGTGCCACGGGTCGACTGACTGAGATGACTGGCTGATGCACCACCTGTGCCCCCTACTGTGCCAACACACGTGCGCACATAACACACGCACAACACAAACACACGTACACACGTACACACACACACGTACACACACACGTACACACACACACGTACACACACACATACACACACGCGCAAACACACACACGTACACACGTACACACACACGTACACACACACGTACACACACACACACGTACACACACGTACACACACACGTACACACACACACGTACAAACACATACACGCACACGTACACGCACACACACGTACACACACGTACACACACGTACACACACACACGTAAACGCACACACGTACACACACGTACGCACACACACGTACACACACACACACGTACACACACACACGTACACACACACGTACACACACGCGCAAACACACACACGTACACACGTACACGCACACGTACACACGTACACACATACACACGCACACACACACACATGTACACACGTACACACACACACGTACACACACACGTACACACACACGTACACACACACACATACACACACACGTACACACACACACACATACACACATACACGTACACACACACACGTACACACACGTACACACACACGTACACACGTACACACACACGTACACACACACATACACACGTACACATACACACACACACGCACACACGTACACACACACGTACACACACGTACACACACACACGTACACGCACACGTACACACACACACACACGTACACACACACACGTACACACACACGTACACACACGTACACACACACGTACACACACACGTACACACACGCACACACACACACGTACACACGTACAAACACACACGTACACACACACACGTACACACACACACGTACACACACACACATACACACACGTACACACACACGTACACACGCACACACACACGTACACACACACGTACACACGTACACACACACACGTATACACACGTACACACACACGTACACACACACGTACACACACACACGTACACACACGTACACACACAAGTACACACACGTACACACACACGTACACACACACACACACGTACACACACACGTACACACGTACACACACACACGTACACACACACACGCACACACACGTACACACACGTACACACGTACACACACACGTACACACACACGTACACACACGCACACACACACGTGCACGTACACACGTACACACATACACACACGTACACACAACAGCAACAACCGCCATTCGCCACTAAGTGGCGGTGACGTCACCACGACGCTTGTGCCAGGCTATGTGCACCCTGAGGCCACGTGAAGTGTCGAACGCCCGCTGGCAGGAGGTCACGGGGCAGACCCAGGTGCCACGGGTCGACTGACTGAGATGACTGGCTGATGCACCACCTGTGCCCCCTACTGTGCCAACCTGCTGTGCTTTAGCCACCCGGCGCTCCGCTCGCTGTTGTGAGCGTCGCTCCTCCACCCTCCGTTGTTGTTGGAGGGCGACTGCCTCCAACTGCCCAGTAGCATCCTTCACGAGCCTCCTCCACAGAGGCCGATCTTGACACCGCTGGTACCAGTCATCGGCAAGTCCACTCAGCTCCACGTCCTCCTGTACCACATCACTCCATCTCTTCTCTAGCCCGTGCCGCGCCCGCTTAGCCCCCTCAATCCGGCCAAACAAAAGCTGTTTCGGCATGCGGTGGCTGGGCATGCGGGCTACATGACCCAGCCATCGCAGCCTTGCCTGCCGGAGGAGCTCACCGATCGGACCCTGCCCAGATCTTTCAAGGATTTGTGAGCTCCTCACACAATCCAGTCTGGTTAAACCCAGGATGGATCGTAGGCAGGTCAGCCTAAATGTTTCTAACCGGCGAAGATGTTCCATTAGGGGGGTCCACGTTTCGCAAGCGTAGAGAAGGGAGGGAATGACCGTGGCCGAGAAGACCTGAAGCTTAGTGCGGAGCGACAGACCAGGTAGCTTCCACACAGCGTTACGCAACCGATGAAAAGATATTGCCGCTCGACTGATTCGGAGTGAGACCTCTGCTGTTAAACTGGAGCCAGTCATAAGCACACTGCCCAGGTATGGGAAACTCTCCACTCTCTCCACAACTGCCCCATCACCGATTGGGAGTTGTGGGGGTGGAGTGTCCGATGGTACAAAACACCCAGGCAGGTGCTTAGTTTTGGTGGGGCTGATGGTAAGGCCCCACCTCTTAGTGGCACGCTCCAGTCTCAGCAGCAGCGTCTCCAACTCCTCCTCTGACTGAGCAGCTATTACCAAGTCATCAGCATACATAACGTGGTTGAGCAATAGGGAGCCATCCCTTGACCGCACCCGGGCATCGATTAGCCTCCCATTATATCTGTACCATATGGAGATTCCCCCGGTACAGCAATTGAAGGCTTCACGAACTACGTGGTCAAAATAGATGTTAAATAATGTGGGAGCCAGAGGACATCCCTGTCGCACCCCAAGGTGTACAGGGAATGGCTCTGACTCCCGGCCACGTAGTTTTACCCGGGCCCGCTCACCATCATGAAGGTCCTTAATGATCGTGAGCAGAGGGTCAGGTACTCCAAAAGCACGAAGAACGTACACACACACACGTACACACACACACACACGTACACACACGTACACACACACGTACACACAAACGTACACACGTACACACACACGTACACACACACGTACACACACGTACACACGTACACACACGTACACACGTACACACACGTACACACACACACACACACGTACACACACACGCACACACACACACGTACACACACACGTACACACACACGTACAGACGTACACACACACGTACACACACACGTACACACACACACACATACACACACATACACACACATGTACACACACACGTACACACACACGTACACACACACGTACACACACGTACCCACGTACACACACACACGTACACACGTACACACACGTACACACACACACGTACACACACGTACACACACACACGTACACACACACACGTACACACACGTAAACACACGTACACACACACGTACACACACACACACACGTACACACACACACACGTACACACACGTACACACATACACACACACGCACACACACACACGTACACAAACACCAGTACACACACACACACGTACACACGTACACACATACACACACACGTACACACGTACCCACACGTACACACACACACACACGTACACACACACACACGTACACTCACACACACACGTACACACACACACGTACACACACACGCACACGCACACACGTACACACACACGTACACACACGTACACACACATGTGTACACACACGTACACACACACACGTACACACACACACGTACACGTACACACGTTGACAGGAAGAGATGGTTTTTATTTGATCGCCGTCACGTGCATGGCGAGCCAGGAGCATTGGTCGAAGCGAAGCCTCGCTCAGCTGCTGATGAGACACTCAAATGTGGAAACTGATCAGTGAGTGTGTCAGTGAGTGTGTCAGTGAGTGTGTCAGTGAGTGTGTCAGTGAGTGTGTCAGTGAGAGGGACTGAAGATGAAGTCCAGGGCTTGCCGCTGTGTCAGTGAGTGTGTCAGTGAGTGTGTCAGTGAGTGTGTCAGTGAGTGTGTCAGTGAAGATGAAGGGATTGTCACTGTGTCAGTGAGTGTGTCAGTGAGTGTGTCAGTGAGTGTGTCAGTGAGTGTGTCAGTGAAGATGAAGGGATTGTCACTGTGTCAGTGAGTGTGTCAGTGAGTGTGTCAGTGAGTGTGTCAGTGACGTCACAGGGATTGTCACTGTGTCAGTGAGTGTGTCAGTGAGTGTGTCAGTGAAGATGGAGGGATTGTCACTGTGTCAGTGAGTGTGTCAGTGAAGATGGAGGCACGGGGATTGTCACTGTGTCAGTGAGTGTGTCAGTGAAGATGGAGTCACAGGGATTGTCACTGTGTCAGTGAGTGTGTCAGTGAGTGTGTCAGTGAAGATGAAGGGATTGTCACTGTGTCAGTGAGTGTGTCAGTGAGTGTGTCAGTGAGTGTGTCAGTGAAGTCACGGGGATTGTCACTGTGTCAGTGAGTGTGTCAGTGAAGATGAAGGGATTGTCACTGTGTCAGTGAGTGTGTCAGTGAGTGTGTCAGTGAGTGTGTCAGTGACGTCACAGGGATTGTCACTGTGTCAGTGAGTGTGTCAGTGAGTGTGTCAGTGAAGATGGAGGGATTGTCACTGTGTCAGTGAGTGTGTCAGTGAGTGTGTCAGTGAAGATGGAGGGATTGTCACTGTGTCAGTGAGTGTGTCAGTGAAGATGGAGGCACGGGGATTGTCACTGTGTCAGTGAGTGTGTCAGTGAAGATGGAGTCACAGGGATTGTCACTGTGTCAGTGAGTGTGTCAGTGAGTGTGTCAGTGAAGATGAAGGGATTGTCACTGTGTCAGTGAGTGTGTCAGTGAAGATGGAGGGATTGTCACTGTGTCAGTGAGTGTGTCAGTGAAGATTAAGGGATTGTCACTGTGTCAGTGAGTGTGTCAGTGAAGATTAAGGGAATGTCACTGTGTCAGTGAGTGTGTCAGTGAGTGTGTCAGTGAGTGTGTCAGTGAGTGTCAGTGACGTCACAGGGATTGTCACCGTGTCAGTGAGTGTGTCAGTGAATTCACAGGGATTTTCACTGTGTCAGTGAGTGTGTCAGTGAGTGTGTCAGTGAGTGTGTCAGTGAAGTCACGGGGATTGTCAGTGTGTCAGTGAGTGTGTAAGTGAAGATGGAGTCACAGAGATTGTCACTGTGTCAGTGAGTGTGTCAGTGAAGATGAAGGGATTGTCACTGTGTCAGTGAGTGTGTCAGTGAGTGTGTCAGTGAGTGTGTCAGTGAGTGTGTCAGTGAGTGTGTCAGTGAGAGGGACTGAAGATGAAGTCCAGGGCTTGCCGCTGTGTCAGTGAGTGTGTCAGTGAGTGTGTCAGTGAATGTGTCAGTGAGTGTGTCAGTGAGTGCATCAGTGAGTGCGTCAGTGTGTCAGTGAGTGTGTCAGTGAGTGTGTCAGTGAGAGGGACTGAAGATGAAGTCCAGGGCTTGCCGCTGTGTCAGTGAGTGTGTCAGTGAGTGTGTCAGTGAGTGTGTCAGTGAGTGTGTCAGTGAGTGTGTCAGTGAGAGGGACTGAAGATGAAGTCCAGGGCTTGTCACTGTGTCAGTGAGTGTGTCAGTGAGTGTGTCAGTGAATGTGTCAGTGAGTGTATCAGTGAGTGTGTCAGTGAGAGGGACTGAAGATGAAGTCCAGGGCTTGTCACTGTGTCAGTGAGTGTGTCAGTGAGTGTGTCAGTGAGTGTGTCAGTGAGTGTGTCAGTGAGTGTGTCAGTGAGAGGGACTGAAGATGAAGTCCAGGGCTTGTCACTGTGTCAGTGAGTGTGTCAGTGAGTGTGTCAGTGAGTGTGTCAGTGAGTGTGTCAGTGAGTGTGTCAGTGAGAGGGACTGAAGATGAAGTCCAGGGCTTTTCACTGTGTCAGTGAGTGTGTCAGTGAGTGTGTCAGAGAGTGTGTCAGTGTGTCAGTGAGTGCGTCAGTGAGTGTGTCAGTGAGTGTGTCAGTGAGAGGGACTGAAGATGAAGTCCAGGGCTTGCCGCTGTGTCAGTGAGTGTGTCAGTGAGTGCGTCAGTGAGTGTGTCAGTGAGTGTGTCAGTGAGTGTGTCAGTGTGTCAGTGAGAGTGTCAGTGTGTCAGTGAGTGTGTCAGTGAGTGTGTCAGTGAGTGTGTCAGTGAGTGTGTCAGTGAGAGGGACTGAAGATGAAGTCCAGGGCTTGTCACTGTGTCAGTGAGTGTGTCAGTGAGTGTGTCAGTGAGTGTGTCAGTGAGTGTGTCAGTGAGTGTGTCAGTGAGAGGGACTGAAGATGAAGTCCAGGGCTTTTCACTGTGTCAGTGAGTGTGTCAGTGAGTGTGTCAGTGAGTGTGTCAGTGTGTCAGTGAGTGTGTCAGTGAGTGTGTCAGTGAGTGTGTCAGTGAGAGGGACTGAAGATGAAGTCCAGGGCTTGCCGCTGTGTCAGTGAGTGTGTCAGTGAGTGCGTCAGTGAGTGTGTCAGTGAGTGTGTCAGTGAGTGTGTCAGTGTGTCAGTGAGAGTGTCAGTGTGTCAGTGAGTGTGTCAGTGAGTGTGTCAGTGAGTGTGTCAGTGAGTGTGTCAGTGTGTCAGTGAGTGTGTCAGTGAGTGTGTCAGTGAGTGTGTCAGTGAGTGTGTCAGTGAGAGGGACTTAAGATGAAGTCCAGGGCTTGTCACTGTGTCAGTGAGTGTGTCAGTGAGTGTGTCAGTGAGTTTGTCAGTGAGTGTGTCAGTGTGTCAGTGAGTGTGTCAGTGAGTGTGTCAGTGAGAGGGACTGAAGATGAAGTCCAGGGCTTGTCACTGTGTCAGTGAGTGTGTCAGTGAGTGTGTCAGTGAGTGTGTCAGTGAGTGTGTCAGTGTGTCAGTGAGTGTGTCAGTGAGTGTGTCAGTGAGTGTGTCAGTGAGAGGGACTGAAGATGAAGTCCAGGGCTTGCCGCTGTGTCAGTGAGTGTGTCAGTGAGTGTGTCAGTGAATGTGTCAGTGAGTGTATCAGTGAGTGTGTCAGTGAGTGTGTCAGTGAGAAGGACTAAAGATGAAGTCCAGGGCTTGCCGCTGTGTCAGTGAGTGTGTCAGTGAGTGTGTCAGTGAGTGTGTCAGTGAGTGTGTCAGTGAGTGTGTCAGTGAGAGGGACTGAAGATGAAGTCCAGGGCTTGTCACTGTGTCAGTGAGTGTGTCAGTGAGTGTGTCAGTGAGTGTGTCAGTGAGAGGGACTGAAGATGAAGTCCAGGGCTTGTCACTGTGTCAGTGAGTGTGTCAGTGAGTGTGTCAGTGAGTGTGTCAGTGAGTGTGTCAGTGAGTGTGTCAGTGAGAGGGACTGAAGATGAAGTCCAGGGCTTGTCACTGTGTCAGTGAGTGTGTCAGTGAGTGTGTCAGTGAGTGTGTCAGTGAGTGTGTCAGTGAGTGTGTCAGTGAGAGGGACTGAAGATGAAGTCCAGGGCTTGCCGCTGTGTCAGTGAGTGTGTCAGTGAGTGTGTCAGTGGGTGTGTCAGTGAGTGTGTCAGTGAGAGGGACTGAAGATGAAGTCCAGGGCTTGTCACTGTGTCAGTGAGTGTGTCAGTGAGTGTGTCAGTGAGTGTGTCAGTGAGTGTGTCAGTGAGTGTGTCAGTGAGAGGGACTGAAGATGAAGTCCAGGGCTTGTCACTGTGTCAGTGAGTGTGTCAGTGAGTGTGTCAGTGTGTCAGTGAGTGTGTCAGTGAGTGTGTCAGTGAGTGTGTCAGTGAGTGTGTCAGTGAGAGGGACTGAAGATGAAGTCCAGGGCTTTTCACTGTGTCAGTGAGTGTGTCAGTGAGTGTGTCAGTGAGTGTGTCAGTGAGAAGGACTGAAGATGAAGTCCAGGGCTTGTCACTGTGTCAGTGAGTGTGTCAGTGAGTGTGTCAGTGAGTGTGTCAGTGTGTCAGTGAGTGTGTCAGTGAGTGTGTCAGTGAGTGTGTCAGTGAGTGTGTCAGTGAGTGTATCAGTGAGAGGGACTGAAGATGAAGTCCAGGGCTTGCCGCTGTGTCAGTGAGTGTGTCAGTGAGTGTGTCAGTGAGTCAGTGAGTGTGTCAGTGAGTGTGTCAGTGAGTGTGTCAGTGAGAGGGACTGAAGATGAAGTCCAGGGCTTGTCACTGTGTCAGTGAGTGTGTCAGTGAGTCAGTGAGTGTGTCAGTGAGTGTGTCAGTGAGTGAGTGAGTGTGTCAGTGAGTGTGTCAGTGAGTGTGTCAGTGTGTCAGTGAGTGTGTCAGTGAGTGTGTCAGTGAGTGTGTCAGTGAGTGTGTCAGTGAGAGGGACTGAAGATGAAGTCCAGGGCTTGTCACTGTGTCAGTGAGTGTGTCAGTGAGTGTGTCAGTGAATGTGTCAGTGAGTGTGTCATTGAGTGTGTCAGTGAGTGTGTCAGTGAGTGTGTCAGTGAGAGGGACTGAAGATGAAGTCCAGGGCTTGTCACTGTGTCAGTGAGTGTGTCAGTGAGTGTGTCAGTGAGTGTGTCAGTGAGTCAGTGAGTGTGTCAGTGAGTGTGTCAGTGAGTGTGTCAGTGTGTCAGTGAGTGTGTCAGTGTGTCAGTGAGTGTGTCAGTGAGTGTGTCAGTGAGTGTGTCAGTGAGAGGGACTGAAGATGAAGTCCAGGGCTTGTCACTGTGTCAGTGAGTGTGTCAGTGAGTGTGTCAGTGAGTGTGTCAGTGAGTGTGTCAGTGAGTGTGTCAGTGAGAGGGACTGAAGATGAAGTCCAGGGCTTGCCGCTCTGCTGCAGCCACGTTTGGGTGCCACAGGTCGACAGAGAACACCACGAGGGGACCCTCCTCAGGGGGGCCTGGGGCAGGGGGGGGGGCAGGGGGGGGGCACAGCGGGAAGTAAACAACAATCACAACAACAACAATCACAACAACAACAATCACAACAACAACAATCACAACAACAACAACAACCACGACAACAACAAAAACTACAACCACAACAACCACCACTACTACAACCACAACAACCACAACAAACACAACTACAACAACAACAACAACAAAAACTACAACCACAACAACCACCACAACTACAACCACAACAACCACCACTACTACAACCACCACAACAACAACAACCACAACAACCACCACTACTACAACCACCACAACAACCACCACAACAACCACAACAACAACCACAACAACAACAACCACAACAACCACCACTACTACAACCACCACAACAACAACAACCACAACAACAACCACAACAACAACCACAACAACAACAACCACAACAACAACCACAACACCAACCACAACAACCACCACTACTACAACCACCACAACAACAACAACCACAACAACAACCACAACAACCACAACAATCACAACAACAACAACAATCACAACAACAACAACCACAACAACAACAACCACAACAACAACCACAACAACAACCACAACAACAACAATCACAACAACAACAACAATCACAACAACAACCACAACCACGACAACAACCACAACAACAACCACAACAACCACTACTACAACCACCACAACCACAACAACAACAACCACCACAACCACCACCACAACCACCACAACAACCACTACTACCACTACTACAACCACCACCACTACTACTACCACTACTACTACCACTACTACTACACTACTACCACTACTACACTACCACTACTACACTACTACTACCACTACTACACTACTACTACTACCACTACTACTACACTACTACTACCACTACTACTACACTACTACTACCACTACTACACTACTACTACACTACTACTACCACCACCACTACTACTACCACCACTACTACGACCACCACCACTACTACTACTACTACCACTACTACTACTACCACTATTACTACCACTACTACTACTACCACTACTACTACCACTACTACACTACTACCACTACTACTACAAACACTACTACCACTACTACTACTACCACCACTACTGCCACTACTACCACTACTACTACCACTACTACCACTACTACCCCTACTACTACTACTACCCCTACTACTACCACTACTACTACCACTCCTACCACCACCACTACCACCACCACCATCACCACTACTACTACTACACTACTACTACCACTACCACCACTACTACCACTACTACTACTACCATTACTACTACACTTCTACTACTACCACTACTACTACAACACTACTACTACACTACTTCTACCACTACTAGTACTACACTGCTACTACTACCACTTCTACTACTACCAATACTACTACCACTACTACTACTACACTACTACTACTACCATTACTACCACTACTACTACACTACTACTACTACCACTAATACTACAACACTACTTCTACCACTACTACTACTACCGCTACTACTACCACTACTACTACTACACTACTACTACCACTACTACCACTACTACTACCACTACTACTACCACTACTACCACTATTACTACACTACTACTACCACTTCAACTCCACTACTACTACCACTACTAATACCACTACTACTACTACCACTACCACTACTACCACTACTACTACCACTACTACTACCACTATTACTACCACTACTATTACTACCACTACCACTATACTACTACTACCACCACTACTACCATTACTACTACCATTACGACTACCACTACTACTACCACTACTACTACTACCACTACTACCACTACTAATACTACCACTACGACTACACTACTACCACTACTACTACCACTACTACTACTACACTACTACCACTATTAATACTACCACTATTACTACCACTACTACCACTACTACCATTACTACTACTACACTACTACCACTACTATTACTACACTACTACACTACTACCACTACTACTACCACTACTACCACTACTACACTACTACTACGACTACTACCACTACTACTACCACCACTACTACCACTACTACTACCACCACTACTACTACCACCACTACTACCACTACAACTACCACTACTACCACTACTACTACCACTACCACCACTACTACTACACTACTACTAATACTACAACACTACTTCTACCACTACTACTACTACTACCACCACTACTACTACACTACTACTACCACTACTACTACTACACTACTACCACTACTACTACTACACTACTACTACACTACTACCACTACTACTACCACTACTACTACCACTACTACCACTACTACTACTACCACTACTACTACCACTACTACTACTACACTACTACACTACTACTACTACCACTACTACTACACTACTACTACACTACTACTACTACCACTACTACTACTACCACTAATACTACTACTACTACACTACTACTACCACTACTACCACACTACTACTACACTACTACTACCACTACTACTACTATTACACTACTACCACTACTACCACTACTACTACCACCAATACTACCACCACTACTACCACTACTACTACTACTACTACACTACTACTACACTACTACTACTACTACACTACTACTACCACTACTACTACACTACAACTACACCACTAATACCACCACTACTACCACTACTACTACTACCACTACTACTACCACCACTACTACTACCACCACTACTACTACTACACTACTACTACACTACTACTACCACTACTACTACACTACTACTACACTACTACTACTACCACTACTATTACTATTACACTACTACCACTACTACACTACTACCACTACTACTACTACTACCACCACTACTACTACCACTACTACTACACTACTACCACTACTACTACTACCACTACTACTACACTACTACCACTACTACTACCACTACTACTACCACTACTACTACACTACTACTACTACCACTACTACTACCACTACTACTACACTACTACTACTACACTACTACTACCACTACTACCACTACTACTACCACTACTACTACCACTACTACTACACTACTACTACCACTACTACTACTACACTACTACTACCACTACTACTACCACTACTACTACACTACTACTACCACTACTACTACCACTACTACTACCACTACTACTACACTGCTACTACACTACTACTACTACCACTACTACTACACTACTACTACCACTACTACTACACTACTACTACACTACTACTGCACTACTACTACCACTACTACTACACTACTACCACTACTACACTACTACTATTACACTATTACACTACTACCACTACTACCACTACTACTACCACCACTACTACCACCACTACTACCACTACTACTACTACACTACTACTACCACCACTACTACTACTACACTACTACACTACTACTACACTACTACTACTACACTACTACTACTACCACTACTACTACACTACTACTACCACTACTACCACTACTACCACTACTACTACCACTACTACTACCACTACTACTACTACACTACTACTACACTACTACCACTACTACTACCACTACTACTACTACCACTACTACTACTACTACACTACTACTACTACCACCACTACTACTACACTACTACTACCACTATGACTACTACTACCACTACTACTACACTACTACTACCACCACCACTACTACTACACTACTACTGCTACCACTACTACTACTACCACTACTACTACTACCACTACTACTACTACCACTAATACTACAACACTACTACCACTACTACTACTACCACTACTACTACCACTACTACTACTACACTACTACTACACTACTACTACTACACTACTACTACACTACTACTACTACTACACTACTACTACCACTACTACTACCACCACTACCACTACTACCACTACTACTACCACTACTACTACCACTACTACCACTACTACTACTACTACACTACTACTACACTACTACTACTACCACCACTACTACTACCACTACTACTACCACTACTACACTACTACTACACTACTACCAATACTACTACCACTACTACTACCACTACTACTACTACACTACTACTACTACCACCACTACTACTACACTACTACTACCACTATGACTACTACTACCACTACTACTACCACTATGACTACTACTACCACTACTACTACACTACTACTACTACCACTAATACTACAACACTACTACCACTACTACTACCACTACTACTACTACCACTACTACACTACTACTACTACCACTACTACACTACTACTACTACCACAACTACCACTACTACTACTACCACTACTACTACCACTACTACTACACTACTACTACACTACTACTACCACTACTACTACTACACTACTACTACTACCACTACTACTACCACTACTACTACACTACTACTACACTACTACTACCACTACTACTACCACTACTACTACCACTACTACTACACTACTACTACACTACTACTACTACCACTACTACTACACTACTACTACCACTACTACTACACTACTACTACACTACTACCACTACTACACTACTACTATTACACTATTACACTACTACCACTACTACCACTACTACTACCACCACTACTACCACCACTACTACCACTACTACTACTACACTACTACTACCACCACTACTACTACTACACTACTACACTACTACTACACTACTACTACTACACTACTACTACTACCACTACTACTACACTACTACTACCACTACTACCACTACTACTACTACTACCACTACTACTACACTACTACTACACTACTACCACTACTACTACCACTACTACTACTACCACTACTACTACTACACTACTACTACTACCACCACTACTACTACACTACTACTACCACTATGACTACTACTACCACTACTACTACTACTACACTACTACTACCACCACCACTACTACTACACTACTACTGCTACCACTACTACTACTACCACTACTACTACTACCACTACTACTACTACCACTAATACTACAACACTACTACCACTACTACTACTACCACTACTACTACCACTACTACTACTACACTACTACTACTACACTACTACTACTACACTACTACACTACTACTAACACTACACTACTACTACCACTACTACTACCACCACTACCACTACTACCACTACTACTACCACTACTACTACCACTACTACCACTACTACTACTACTACACTACTACTACACTACTACTACTACCACCACTACTACTACCACTACTACTACCACTACTACTACACTACTACTACACTACTACCACTACTACTACCACTACTACTACCACTACTACTACTACACTACTACTACTACCACCACTACTACTACACTACTACTACCACTATGACTACTACTACCACTACTACTACCACTATGACTACTACTACCACTACTACTACACTACTACTACCACTAATACTACAACACTACTACCACTACTACTACCACTACTACTACCACTACTACACTACTACTACTACCACTACTACACTACTACTACTACCACTACTACACTACTACTACTACCACTACTACCACTACTACTACTACCACTACTACCACTACTACTACCACTACTACTACACTACTACCACTACTACCACTACTACTACTACCACTACTACTACCACTACTACTACTACACTACTACTACACTACTACACTACTACTACTACCACTACTACACTACTACTACTACACTGCTACTACCACTACTACTACTACACTACTACTACCACTACTACTACTACACTACTACTACACTACTACACTACTACTACTACTACCACTACTACACTACTACTACTACACTACTACTACCACTACTACACTACTACTACTACACTACTACTACCACTACTACACTACTACTACCACTACTACCACTACTACTACTACCACTAATACTACAACACTACTACCACTACTACTACTACCACTACTACTACCACTACTACTACTACACTACTACTACTACACTACTACTACTACACTACTACACTACTACTAACACTACACTACTACTACCACTACTACTACCACCACTACCACTACTACCACTACTACTACCACTACTACTACCACTACTACCACTACTACTACTACTACTACACTACTACTACACTACTACTACTACCACCACTACTACTACCACTACTACTACCACTACTACTACACTACTACTACACTACTACCACTACTACTACCACTACTACTACCACTACTACTACTACACTACTACTACTACCACCACTACTACTACACTACTACTACCACTATGACTACTACTACCACTACTACTACCACTATGACTACTACTACCACTACTACTACACTACTACTACCACTAATACTACAACACTACTACCACTACTACTACCACTACTACTACCACTACTACTACTACCACTACTACTACACTACTACACTACTACTACCACCACACCCCCACCACCACAACCCCCCCACTACCCCCCCCCACCTCCCCCCCACCACCCCCCCACCACCCCCCCCACCTCCCCCCCACCTCCCCCCCACCCCCGGCACGACCTTCGTGCGAGGCTGTGTGCAGGAAGGAATCATCGAAGAGGAGGCAACGACCCTCGACCCAGCGCTGCGGTTCGCCACCCACCACCAGCTCGCATCCACCAGGGGCCTTGAGGCCTGCAGGCGGGGGGTGGGGGGTGGGGGGAGGGGGGGGGAGGTGGGGGGGGTGGGGGGAGGTGGGGGGAGGTGGGGGGGTTTGAGTGAGCCTGATGGTGCTGGGTGCTGGGGTGTGAACGCCACCACTCAACCACTCAACCACTCAGCCACTCACTCACTCACCACTCACTCAGCCACTCAGCCACTCACTCAGCCACTCACTCAACCACTCAGCCACTCACCCACTAAGCCACTCACTCACCCACTCACCCACTCAGCTACTCACTCACTCACCACGCACCCACTCCGCCACTCACCCACTCAGCCACTCACCCACTCAGCCACTCACCCACTCAGCCACTCACCCACTCAGCCACTCACTCACCACTCAACCACTCACTCACCCACTCAGCCACTCACCAACTCACTCACCCACTCACCCACTCAGCCACTCAGCCACTCACTCACCCACTCACCCACTCAGCCACTCACCCACTCACCACTCAACCACTCACCCACTCACTCACCCACTCACCCACTCACTCACACACTCACTCACCACTCACTCAGCCACTCAGCCACTCACTCAGCTACTAACTCACTCACCACTCACCCACTCAGCCACTCACCCACTCACTCTCCACACTCACTCACTCACCACACTCACTCCCCACACTCACTCACCACACTCATACACTCACACACTCACCACACTCATACACTCACTCACTCAGCCACTCACTCACTCACACACTCACTCACACACTCACTCACACACTCACCACACTCACTCACTCACCACACTCACTCACTCACTCAACCACTCAGCCACTCACTCAAACACTCACCCACTCACTCACCCACTCACCCACTCAGCCACTCACCCACTCACTCACCCACTCACTCACTCACCCACTCACCCACTCACCCACTCACTCACCCACTCAGCCACTCACCCACTCACCCACTCACTCACCCACTCAGCCACTCAGCCACTCACTCACTCACTCACCCACTCACTTACCCACTCACCCACTCACTCACCCACTCACTCACTCACCCACTCACTCACTCACCCACTCACTCACTCACCCACTCACTTACCCACTCACCCACCCACTCACGAACACACTCACCACGCACTCACACACTCAACCACTCAGCCACTCACTCACTCAATCACTCACACACTCACTCGCCACACTCAATCACCACACTCATACACTCATACACTCAGCCACTCACACACTCACCACACTCACTCACACACTCACTCAACCACTCAGCCACTCACTCATACACTCAGCCACTCACTCACTCACCACACTCAACCACTCAGCCACTCACTCACTCAGCCACTCAATTACTCAACCACTCACTCACTCAGCCACTCACTCACCACACTCACCACACTCACCACACTCAGCCACTCAGCCACTCAACCACTCACTCACCACACTCACCACACTCACCACTCACTCACCACACTCAACCACTCAGCACACTCAGCCACTCAATCACTCAGCCACTCACTCACCACACTCAATCACTCAACCACTCACCACACTCACCACACTCACTCACCACACTCACCACACTCACCACTCACACTCACCACACTCACCACACTCACTCACCACACTCACTCACCACACTCACCACACTCGCCACACTCACCATTCACACTCACCACACTCACCACACTCACTCACCACACTCACTCACCACACTCACTCACCACACTCACCACACACTCACCACACTCAACCACTCACCACACTCACTCACCACACTCACCACTCACTCACCACACTCAGCCACTCAATCACTCAGCCACTCACTCACCACACTCAATCACTCAACCACTCACCACACTCACCACACTCACTCACCACACTCACCACACTCACCACACTCACTCACCACACTCACCACACTCACTCACCACACTCACCACACTCACTCACCACACTCACCACACTCACCACACTCACTCACCACACTCACCACACACACTCACCACACTCACCACACTCACCACTCACTCACCACACTCACCACACTCACGCACCACACTCACCACACTCACCACTCACTCACCACACTCACCACAACTCACCACTCACTCACCACACTCACCACTCACTCACCACACTCACCACACTCACCACTCACTCACCACTCACTCACCACACACACTCAACCACTCACCACACTCACCACACTCACTCACCACACTCACCACACTCACCACACTCACTCACCACACTCGCCACACTCACTCACCACACTCACCACACTCACTCACCACACTCACCACACTCACCACACTCACTCACCACACTCACCACACTCACCACACTTACTCACCACACTCACCACACTCACTCACCACACTCACCACACACTCAACCACTCACTCAGCCACTCAGTCACTCACTCACTCACCCACTCACTCACCACACTCACCACACTCACCACACTCACTCACCACACACTCACCACCCACTCACTCACCCAAGTGGCAACAGACCAGCGCGTTGCTGGGTCCGTATCTCTCCGGCACTCACCACACTCACCACACTCACCACACTCACTCACCACACTCACCACACTCACCACTCACTCACCACACTCACTCACCACACTCACCACCCACACTCACTCACCACACTCACCACTCACTCACCACACTCACCACACACACTCACCACCCACTCACCACTCACTCACCCAAGTGGCAACAGACCCGCGCGTTGCTGGGTCCGTATCTCTCCGGCACTCACTCACCACTCACTCACCACACTCACTCACCACACTCACCACACTCACTCACCACACTCACCACACACACTCACCACACTCACCACACACACTCACTCACCCAAGTGGCAACAGACCCGCGCGTTGCTGGGTCCGTATCTCTCCGGCACTCACTCACCACTCACTCACCACACTCACCACACTCACCACACTCACCACACACACTCACCACACACACTCACCACCCACTCACTCACCCAAGTGGCAACAGACCCGCGCGTTGCTGGGTCCGTATCTCTCGGGCACTCACCACACTCACCACTCACTCACCACACACACTCACCACACTCACCACACTCACTCACCACACTCACCACCCACTCACTCACCCAAGTGGCAACAGACCCGCGCGTTGCTGGGTCCGTATCTCTCCGGCACTCACTCACCACTCACTCACCACACTCACTCACCACACTCACCACACTCACTCACCACACTCACCACACACACTCACCACACTCACCACACACACTCACTCACCCAAGTGGCAACAGACCCGCGCGTTGCTGGGTCCGTATCTCTCCGGCACTCACTCACCACTCACTCACCACACTCACCACACTCACCACACTCACCACACACACTCACCACACACACTCACCACCCACTCACTCACCCAAGTGGCAACAGACCCGCGCGTTGCTGGGTCCGTATCTCTCGGGCACTCACCACACTCACCACTCACTCACCACACACACTCACCACACTCACCACACTCACTCACCACACTCACCACCCACTCACTCACCCAAGTGGCAACAGACCCGCGCGTTGCTGGGTCCGTATCTCTCCGGCACTCACTCACCACTCACTCACCACACTCACTCACCACACTCACCACACTCACTCACCACACTCACCACACCCACTCACCACCCACTCACCACTCACTCACCCAAGTGGCAACAGACCCGCGCGTTGCTGGGTCCGTATCTCTCGGGCACTCACTCACCACTCACTCACCACACTCACTCACCACACTCACCACACTCACTCACCACACTCACCACTCACTCACCACACTCACCACACTCACCACACTCACTCACCACACTCACTCACCCAAGTGGCAACAGACCCGCGCGTTGCTGGGTCCGTATCTCTCGGGCACTCACTCACCACTCACTCACCACACTCACCACACTCACCACACACACTCACCACACTCACCACACTCACCACACTCACCACACCCACTCACCACCCACTCACCACTCACTCACCCAAGTGGCAACAGACCCGCGCGTTGCTGGGTCCGTATCTCTCGGGCACGCGGCTCCCCGGACGCAGCATCTCGAAGCCGGCGCTGCCGAATTCGTTGTTGCAGATGGCAGTGCGGAGGGCTCGCACCAGGCGCCACGCGCCCGGGCAGCGCCTGCAGTTGGCCACCATCCTCACCCCGCCGCTCACCAGCGGGAAACGCCACCACGACGACGAGGAGGAGGAGGAGGAATCATCGCTCAGCCAGCCCGGCGCCGGAGGTGGCGACGGTGGTGGTGGTGGTGCTCCTACTGCTGCAGCTGCTCCTACTCCTCCTACTACTCCACCTACCCCTACTCCTCCTCCTACTCCTCCTACTCCTCCACCTCCTACTCCTACTCCTCCTACTCCTCCACCTACACCTTCTACTCCTACTCCTACTCCTCCACCTTCTACTCCTCCACCTTCTATTCCTACTACTCCTCCTCCTACTCCTACCCCTACTCCTCCACCTACTCCTCCACCTACACCTACTACTCCTACCCCTACTCCTCCACCTACTCCTACTCCTCCTACTCCTCCTACTCCTACTACTCCTACTCCTACACCTCCTACTCCTACTCCTCCTACTCCTCCTACTCCTCCTACTCCTCCTACTCCTACTCCTCCTACTCCTCCTACTCCTCCACCTACTCCTACTCCTCCTACTCCTCCTACTCCTACACCTCCTACTCCTACTCCTCCTACTCCTCCTACGCCTACTCCTCCACCTACTCCTACTCCTCCACCTACTCCTCCTCCTCCTACTTCTACTCCTCCTACTCCTCCTACTCCTCCTACTCCTACTCCAGCTGTTCCTCCAGCTGCTGCTCCAGCTGCTGCTCCAGCTCCTCCACCTCCACCTCCACCTCCACCTCCAGCTCCACCTCCTCCCGCCGCGGCGGCCGCGTGCAAGTCGAGCGAGCGGTAGGCGCCGTGGAACTCTGCGAGCAGGAGCGCGACGTGGCGCTCGAGGAGCTCCACGTCGTGCCGTTGCGCCTCGCGGCGAAAGAACGGTGCCGTGGGTAGGTCGGGCACGTGGAACACCTCGGCCGCCTGCAGCCGCAGAGCGTGCCGCGCCGGGAGGTCGTGAGCCGCGCCCTGCTGCTGATGATGCTGATGATGATGATGATGATGCTGATGATGTTGTTGTTGTTGTTGTTCGAGTCTGGCACGCTCACGGATCCCCTTGTGAATTCGCGACATTCCCGCCCAAGAGTATCGCTTGGCGTAGTGCTGAAGGCTGCGGTATAGCTTGCGGTTGTTGTTGTTGTTGTTGGTGGTGGTGGTGGTGGTGGTTGTTGTTGTTGTGGTTGTTGTTGAGCTGTTGTTGTTGTTGTGGTGGTTGTTGCCTCGGGTCAAACTCAGACCGACCATCATGACGCCAAGACCACCACTAACACCACTAACACCACTACCACCACTACCACCACCACTACCACCACCACTACCACCACTACCACTACCACCACTACCACCACCACTACCACCACCACCACTACCACCACCACTACCACCACTACCACTACCACCACTACCACCACCACTACCACCACCACTACCACCACTACCACTACCACCACCACTACCACCACCACTACCACCACCACTACCACCACTACCACCACTACCACCACCACCACCACTACCACCACCACTACCACGACCACCACATCCGCTAGCAGCGAGCGAAAATCCTTTTTCCAACACAGCTGCTGCTGATGCCGCTGCTGATGATGACGGTGATGGCGATGCTGCTGCTGATGCTGATGCTGCTGATGATTTAATGGAACCGGCGAATTTTCTCGATGCTGCTGCTGCTGATGATGATGACGATTTGATGGCACCTGAGAATTTTCTCGATGCTGCTGCTGCTGCTGACGATTTGACGGAACCTGAGAATTTTCTCGCCGACGTCGCCGTGCGGGGAGACGTCCGCGGAGACGACGTTTCGCACCCCACCCGGTAGCAGTACCAGAGGAAGAGGGAGGCGACGACTAGGGCGCCGACTCCCAGCGCCGTCCGCTGCAGCTGGGAGCTCAGCGCCAGCCGCAGGAGCAGCTGCCAGAGGCACCAGTCCGGAACGCCGGTCGTGACAGGGCGGTGGTGATGCTGATGCTGATGCTGCTGATGCTGCTGCTGATGCTGCTGATGATGGTGGTGGTGGTGATGGTGAGGCTGCTGCTGCTGATGATGCTGATGCTGATGATGATCCATTACGGAGGGGCGAGAGAGCAGGGCGCTGGGTAACGGCCCAGCCGGCAATGCCTCGGCAGCTGTCCAGGGTGCTGATTGGATGGCGACCCGCGCCCTGCAGGGGGCGCTGATTGGATGGTGAACCCGCGCCCTGCAGGGGGGCGCTGATTGGATGGCGAACCCGCGCCCTGCAGGGAGGCGCTGATTGGACGATGACTCAGCCGCCTGTCCCTTCTACTGCAGGGCGCTGATTGGACGGTGACCCGGCCTCCTGTCCCTCTACTGCAGGGCGCTGATTGGATGACTGCCTCCTGTCCCTCCACTGCAGGGCGCTGATTGGACGGTGACCCGGCCTCCTGTCCCTCTAATGCAGGGCACTGATTGGATGATGACTGCCTCCTGTCCCTCCACTGCAGGGCGCTGATTGGATGATGACCCGGCCTTCTGTCCCTCTAATGCAGGGCGCTGATTGGACGGTGACTGCCTCCTGTCCCTCTAATGCAGGGCGCTGATTGGACGGTGACTGCCTCCTGTCCCTCTAGTGCAGGGCGCTGATTGCAGGGTGACGCTGACGCTGCTGCTATGGAGGCCGTGACCACCACCACCGTCGTCTCTGCCAGCCAATGGGATGAGGGCAGAGACTGCAGGGGAGGGGCTAGAGGGGATGGGGAGTGACTGGAGGGGGAGGGGCTAAAGGCGGATGGGGAGGGGCTGGAAGGGGGAGGGGCTGGACGGGTGAGGGGAGGGGCTAGAGGGGATGGGGAGGGGCTGGAGAGGGAGGGACTTGGAGGGGGAGGGGAGGGGCTAAAGGCGGATGGGGAGGGGCTGGAGAGGGAGGGGCTTGAGGAGGGAAGGGAGGGGCTAGAGGAGATAGGGAGGGGCTGGAAGGGGGAGGGGCTGGAGGGGGGAGGGGAGTGACTGGAAGAGGGAGGGGCTAGAGGGGATGGGGAGGGGCTGGAAGGGGAGGGGCTTGAGGGGGGAGGGGAGGGGCTAGATGAGATGGGGAGGGGCTGGAAGGGGGAGGGGCTGGAGGGGGGAAGGGAGTGACTGGAAGGGGGAGGGGACTAACACACACACACTAACACACACACTAACACACACACACTAATACACACACACTAACACACACACACACTAACACACACACACTAACACACACACTAACACACACACACTAACACACACACTAACACACACACTAACACACACACTAACACACACACACTAACACACACACTAACACACACACTAACACACACACTAACACACACACACACTAACACACACACACTAACACACACACACTAACACACACACTAACACACACACACTAACACACACACTAACACACACTCACACACACACTAACAGACACACTCACACACACACACTAACACACACACTAACACACACACTAACACACACACACTAACACACACACACTAACACACACACTCACACACACACACTAACACACACACTAACACACACACAAACACACTAACACACACACACTAACACACACACACACTAACACACACACACACACTAACACACACACACTAACACACACACTAACACACACACAAACACACACTAACACACACACACTAACACACACACACTAACACACACTCAAACACACACACTCAAACACACACACTCAAACACACACACTAACACACACACACTAACACACACACACTAACACACACACACTAACACACACACACTAACACACACACACTAACACACACACTAACACACACACACACACTAACACACACACTAACACACACACACTAACACACACACTAACACACACACTAACACACACACTAACACACACACACTAACACACACACTAACACACACACACTAACACACACACTAACACACACACACACTAACACACACACACTAACACACACACACTAACACACACACACTAACACACACACAAACACACACACTAACACACACACACTAACACACACACACTAACACACACACACACTAACACACACTCAAACACACACTCAAACACACACACTCAAACACACACACTCAAACACACACACTAACACACACACACTAACACACACTAACACACACACACTAACACACACACACTAACACACACACTAACACAACAACAACAACCGCCATTCGCCACTAAGTGGCGGTGACGTCACCACGACGCTTGTGCCAGGCTATGTGCACCCTGAGGCCACGTGAAGTGTCGAACGCCCGCTGGCAGGAGGTCACGGGGCAGACCCAGGTGCCACGGGTCGACTGACTGAGATGACTGGCTGATGCACCACCTGTGCCCCCTACTGTGCCATCCTGCTGTGCTTTAGCCACCCGGAGCTCCGCTCGCTGTTGTGAGCGTCGCTCCTCCGCCCTCCGTTGTTGTTGGAGGGCGACTGCCTCCAACTGCCCAGTAGCGTCCTCCACAGAGGCCGATCTTGACACCGCTGGTACCAGTCATCGGCAAGTCCACTCAGCTCCACGTCCTCCTGTACCACATCACTCCATCTCTTCTCTAGCCCGTGCCGCACTAACACACAACAACAACCGCCATTCGCCACTAAGTGGCGGTGACGTCACCACGACGCTTGTGCCAGGCTATGTGCACCCTGAGGCCACGTGAAGTGTCGAACGCCCGCTGGCAGGAGGTCACGGGGCAGACCCAGGTGCCACGGGTCGACTGACTGAGATGACTGGCTGATGCACCACCTGTGCCCCCTACTGTGCCAACCTGCTGTGCTTTAGCCACCCGGCGCTCCGCTCGCTGTTGTGAGCGTCGCTCCTCCGCCCTCCTTTGTTGTTGGAGGGCGACTGCCTCCAACTGCCCAGTAGCATCCTTCACGAGCCTCCTCCACAGAGGCCGATCTTGACACCGCTGGTACCAGTCATCGGCAAGTCCACTCAGCTCCACGTCCTCCTGTACCACATCACTCCATCTCTTCTCTAGCCCGTGCCGCGCCCGCTTAGCCCCCTCAATCCGGCCAAACAAAAGCTGTTTCGGCATGCGGTGGCTGGGCATGCGGGCTACATGATCCAGCCATCGCAGCCTTGCCTGCCGGAGGAGCTCACCGATGGGACCCTGCCCAGATCTTTCAAGGATTTGTGAGCTCCTCACACAATCCAGTCTGGTTAAACCCAGGATGGATCGTAGGCAGGCCAGCCTAAATGTTTCTAACCGGCGAAGATGTTCCATTAGGGGGGTCCACGTTTCGCAAGCATAGAGAAGGGAGGGAATGACCGTGGCCGAGAAGACCTGAAGCTTAGTGCGGAGCGACAGACCAGGTAGCTTCCACACAGTGTTACGCAACCGATGAAAAGATATTGCCGCTCGACTGATTCGGAGTGAGACCTCTGCTGTTAAACTGGAGCCAGTCATAAGCACACTGCCCAGGTATGGGAAACTCTCCACTCTCTCCACAACTGCCCCATCACCGATTGGGAGTTGTGGGGGTGGAGTGTCCGATGGTACAAAATACCCAGGCAGGTGCTTAGTTTTGGTGGGGCTGATGGTAAGGCCCCACCTCTTAGTGGCATGCTCCAGTCTCAGCAGCAGCGTCTCCAACTCCTCCTCTGACTGAGCAGCTATTACCAAGTCATCAGCATGCATAACGTGGTTGAGCAATAGGGGGCCATCCCTTGACCGCACCCGGGCATCGATTAGCCTCCCATTATATCTGTACCATATGGAGATTCCCCCGGTACAGCTATTGAAGGCTTCACGAACTACGTGGTCAAAATAGATGTTAAATAATGTGGGAGCCAGAGGACATCCCTGTCGCACCCCAAGGTGTACAGGGAATGGCTCTGACTCCCGGCCACGTAGTTATACCCGGGCCCGCTCACCATCATGAAGGTCCTTAATGATCGTGAGCAGAGGGTCAGGTACTCCAAAAGCACGAAGAACGACCCAGAGCCCAGGCCTACTGATGGTATCATAGGCCTTGACCAGGTCAATAAAGCAGAGATGTAGGTCTTGTTGGAATTCCCTACACCTCTGCTGTAGCAGACGGACAGAAAATATGGCATCTGTGCAGGACCGCCCTTTCCTGAAACCGCATTGGGGCTCCGCAAGCCTCTCCTCAGCGTGCCTGGCAAGGCGATGCTGAATAATCCTTGCCAGGACCTTTCCCGGCACACTGAGGAGTGAGATGCCCCTGTAGTTGTTACAGTCTGTGCGGTCCCCCTTCTTAAAAAGGGGGACCACCAGGGCATCCTTCCAATCCTGCGGAACCCGTCCAGTGGTCCAGACTGTTGTTATGATGTCATATAGGGCAGTCTGTGCACAAACGCCACCCTCCCTCAGCATTTCGCTTGGGAGATCATCTCTGCCCGCTGCCTTTCCTGGTCTCAGACTCCGGATCGCCTTCAATACTTCCTCAGCAGATGGCACCTCAGCCAGCCACTCACAGGGGGTGACTTCATCCAATATTTGAGGCACCGCAGCCTCAGCAGGGTCATCCTCACTTTGTGCCGCGATGTTTTCCTGGCTGAGGGATTTTCCCTCCCCCAGGACCTCACAGAAATGCTCAGCAAATCTGCGAACCTGTTCCTGGGGGTCGGAAATTGGATCACCGTTTTTTCCCCTAATGATGGTAATAGGTGTGGCGCTGCAGGTTACTTTTTTGATGGAGTTAAATAGAGATTTGTGATCACGGGCCACTGAGGCAGACTCCATCTCCTCAGCAACCCGCGACCACCACCCATCCTTGCAGCGCCTCACGGCTCTCCGAACCTCCGAGCGAAGGCTGCGGTAAGCCTCCTCATTCTCTGACGTGGGATTCTGTAGCAGATGACAGTGGGCCTGTCGCTTTTTCTCAACCATCGTGAACAACTCCTCTGTCATCCAGGGTGTCTGGGGAGGTCTGGACCGCGTACCCAAAGCAGCCATTGCAGCTGCATGAGTCACAGTCCTAAACCTCGCCCATTTACCCTCGACATCAGGAGGAGTCGGGGACGATGCCAATCCCAGCCGCAAGCGATGATGAAATTCTCGCTTGCAACTTTCATCAGATAACTGAGACCAGGCCACTTTAGGTTGGAATGGGGTCCTGGGTGTACACCCACCACCGGAGTGGAAGAATGGCAGGCGCATCTTACAGATGACTAGTCGATGGTCAGAGGGCAAATCAGCTCCACGGTAGGTCCTGGTGTCAAGGACATGGGCTCGCATTCGCTGGTCCGTCACTATGTAGTCCAGCAGATGTTCTTGCTTGGACCCGGCATGCATCCATGATGTTGTGTGGATGCGCCGATGCCGGAACAGCGTGTTGGTAATTACAAGCCCATGGGCTGCACAAAAATCTAGCAGCCTCCTACCGTTGTTATTGAGCTGATCTGGCCCATGCCCTCCAATCACTCCAGACCAGGTGCCAGTATCATGACCAACTCGGGCATTGAAGTCACCCAACATGATGACTCTATCCCGAGGGGCCACTTTAGCCAGCACCTGTGACAGGAGGTCATAGAAGGCATCTGACTCATCGGCTTTGCCTGCATCCCTCCACGGATGTTCATCTTCGGTGGGGGCATAAGTAACCACGACCACCATTCCTCGCCTCCGGTTGATGGGAAGGCGAGCCCAAAGTAGCCTGGGGCTTACAGCTTCCCACACCTCACCGCCACGCTCCCACGCCCCCTTCATTCTTTTGTTCAAAAGAAGACCCACACCCTGTTGTTTGGCAGTCTGCTGCCCCGAGTAGAGGACTGTCCACCCCTCATGGTGGCAGGAGCCAGAGCCGGTCCACCGGACCTCCTGAATGCCGCATAGATCCAGGCGGTACCGGTCCAGCTCCCGACAGAGGAGTGGCAGCCTCTCCTCTGCAGTGAGCGTTCGAACATTCCCCGTGGCCAACCGTAGTGGCTTTTCGTTGTTTCTGGAGTAGCCCCGAGGGTAGGTATTCAATCTCCTGGCTCCGCCAATTGGGGTTTGGCCAGGAGACGTCATAGACGCCTGGCCCCCCGGGGCCTCCGGCACAAGCTTAGTTGTTACATATTTCAGTTTAATTCGTAGTTTCGTGGTAATTAATTGAAGGTGGAGGGGTTACCAGCCCCTCGCACCCGTCCAGAGCCCCCGTTTAGCCCCTGTGGTGGACACATATGCCATGAGGGGAGGAGCCAATCAAAATTGGATCTCCCCCCACAGCGCTGTCCACGACACTAACACACACACACTAACACACACACTAACACACACACACACTAACACACGCACACTAACACACTAACACACTAACACACACTCACACACACTAACACACACACACTAACACACACACACACTAACACACACACACTAACACACACACTAACATACACACACACTAACACACACACACTAACACACTAACACACGCACACACTAACACACACACTAACACACACACACTAACACACACACACTAACACACACACACACACACTAACACACACACAAACACACACACTAACACACACACTAACACACACACACTAACACACACACACACTAACACACACACTAACACACACACTAACACACACACTAACAAACACACTAACAAACACACTAACAAACACACTAACAAACACACTAACAAACACACTAACACACACACTAACACACACAATAACACTAACACACACGCCAGAGATGATCAAGAGTTTTATTCATACCAGAGGGTTTCAATTTGCCACAACGACATCCGCATCGTCATTGTCATCATCGTCACCATCGTCACCATCGTCATCGTCGTCACCATCGTCATCGTCGTCATCATCGTCATCGTCACCATCACCGTCATCGTAACCGTCACCATCGTCACCATCGTCATCGTCATCATCGTCACCACCATCATCATCGTCACCATCGTCACCACAATCATCATCGTCATCATCGTCACCATCGTCATCATCGTCATCATCGTCACCTAACATCATTGACGTTGCCATTGTGGTGATGGTGGTGGTGATGATGGTGGTGATGATGGTGGTGATGATGGTGGTGGTTGTTATTGTGGTTTTAATGTTTGTGCTTGTTGTTGTTGTGGTTGTTGTTGTTGTTGTGGTAGTCGTTGTGGTTATTGTAGTGGTTGTTGTGGTTGTTGTTGTTATTGTAGTGGTTGTTGTTGTAGTTGTTGTGGTTATTGTAGTGGTTATTGTAGTGGTTGTTGTGGTTATTGTAGTGGTTGTTGTTGTAGTTGTTGTGGTTATTGTAGTGGTTGTTGTGGTTGTTGTTGTGGTTGTTGTTGTGGTGGTTGTTGTGGTTGTTGTAGTTGTTGTTGTTGTTGTGATTGTTGTGGTGGTTGTTGTGGTTGTTGTTGTTGTTGTGGTTCTCTACTCCAGCCGCTCATCCCCCTCCTCCACGTCCTTGAGGCTGAGCACCTCCACAGCTCCGGCTCCCCGAGTCTCCTTCCTCACCAACTCGTCCAGCACGCGGAACGAACCAGGGTCGACCAAGCACACCTACACACACACACAGTCACACAGTCACACACACACAGTCACACACACACAGTCACACAGTCACACACACACAGTCACACACACACACAGTCACACAGTCACACACACACACAGTCTCACACACACAGTCACACACAGTCACACACACACACACAGTCTCCTTCCTCACCAACTCGTCCAGCACGCGGAAAGAGCCAGGGTCGACCAAGCACACCTACACACACACACACAGTCACACACACACACAGTCACACACACACACAGTCACACACAGTCACACACACACACACAGTCACACAGTCACACACACACACACACAGTCACACAGTCACACACACACAGTCACACACAGTCACACACAGTCACACACAGTCACACACACACACAGTCACACACACACAGTCACACACACACAGTCACACAGTCACACAGTCACACACACACAGTCACACACACACAGTCACACACACACACAGTCACACACACACAGTCACACACACACACAGTCACACACACACAGTCACACACACAGTCACACACACACAGTCACACACACACACAGTCACACACACACACAGTCACACAGTCACACAGTCACACACAGTCACACACACAGTACACATACAGTCACACACACACACAGTCTCCTTCCTCACCAACTCGTCCAGCACGCGGAACGAGGCAGGGTCGACCAAGCACACCTACACACACACACAGTCACACACACAGTCACACACACACAGTCACACACACACACAGTCACACAGTCACACACACAGTCACACACACACAGTCACACACACACAGTCACACAGTCACACACACACAGTCACACACACACAGTCACACAGTCACACACACACAGACACACACACACAGTCACACACACAGTCACACACACAGTCACACAGTCACACACACACAGTCACACACACACACACAGTCACACACACAGTCACACACACCTACACACACACCTACACACACACAGTCACACACACACACAGTCACACACACAGTCACACACACACACAGTCACACACACACACAGTCACACACACACAGTCACACAACAACAACAACCGCCATTCGCCACTAAGTGGCGGTGACGTCACCACGACGCCAGGCTATGTGCACCCTGAGGCCACGTGAAGTGTCGAACGCCCGCTGGCAGGAGGTCACGGGGCAGACCCAGGTGCCACGGGTCGACTGACTGAGATGACTGGCTGATGCACCACCTGTGCCCCCTACTGTGCCAACCTGCTGTGCTTTAGCCACCCGGCGCTCCGCTCGCTGTTGTGAGCGTCGCTCCTCCGCCCTCCTTTGTTGTTGGAGGGCGACTGCCTCCAACTGCCCAGTAGCATCCTTCACGAGCCTCCTCCACAGAGGCCGATCTTGACACCGCTGGTACCAGTCATCGGCAAGTCCACTCAGCTCCACGTCCTCCTGTACCACATCACTCCATCTCTTCTCTAGCCCGTGCCGCGCCCGCTTAGCCCCCTCAATCCGGCCAAACAAAAGCTGTTTCGGCATGCGGTGGCTGGGCATGCGGGCAACAGGACCCAGCCATCGCAGCCTTGCCTGCCGGAGGAGCTCACCGATGGGACCCTGCCCAGATCTTTCAAGGCTTTGTGAGCTCCTCACACAATCCAGACTGGTTAAACCCAGGATGGATCGTAGGCAGGCCAGCCTAAATGTTTCTAACCGGCGAAGATGTTCCATTAGGGGGGTCCACGTTTCGCAAGCGTAGAGAAGGGAGGGAATGACCGTGGCCAAGAAGACCTGAAGCTTAGTGCGGAGCGACAGACCAGGTAGCTTCCACACAGCGTTACGCAACCGATGAAAAGATATTGCCGCTCGACTGATTCGGAGTGAGACCTCTGCTGTTAAACTGGAGCCAGTCATAAGCACACTGCCCAGGTATGGGAAACTCTCCACTCTCTCCACAACTGCCCCATCACCGATTGGGAGTTGTGGGGGTGGAGTGTCCGATGGTACAAAATACCCAGGCAGGTGCTTAGTTTTGGTGGGGCTGATGGTAAGGCCCCACCTCTTAGTGGCACGCTCCAGTCTCAGCAGCAGCGTCTCCAACTCCTCCTCTGACTGAGCAGCTATTACCAAGTCATCAGCATACATAACGTGGTTGAGCAATAGGGAGCCATCCCTTGACCGCACCCGGGCATCGATTAGCCTCCCATTATATCTGTACCATATGGAGATTCCCCCGGTACAGCTATTGAAGGCTTCACGAACTACGTGGTCAAAATAGATGTTAAATAATGTGGGAGCCAGAGGACATCCCTGTCGCACCCCAAGGTGTACAGGGAATGGCTCTGACTCCCGGCCACGTAGTTTTACCCGGGCCCGCTCACCATCATGAAGGTCCTTAATGATCGTGAGCAGAGGGTCAGGTACTCCAAAAGCACGAAGAACGACCCAGAGCCCAGGCCTACTGATGGTATCATATGCCTTGACCAGGTCAATAAAGCAGAGATGTAGGTCTTGTTGGAATTCCCTACACCTCTGCTGTAGCAGACGGACAGAAAATATGGCATCTGTGCAGGACCGCCCTTTCCTGAAACCGCATTGGGGCTCCGCAAGCCTCTCCTCAGCGTGCCTGGCAAGGCGATGCTGAATAATCCTTGCCAGGACCTTTCCCGGCACACTGAGGAGTGAGATGCCCCTGTAGTTGTTACAGTCTGTGCGGTCCCCCTTCTTAAAAAGGGGGACCACCAGGGCATCCTTCCAATCCTGCGGAACACGTCCAGTGGTCCAGACTGTTGTTATGATGTCATATAGGGCAGTCTGTGCACAAACGCCACCCTCCCTCAGCATTTCGCTTGGGAGATCATCTCTGCCCGCTGCCTTTCCTGGTCTCAGACTCCGGATCGCCTTCAATACTTCCTCAGCAGATGGCACCTCAGCCAGCCACTCACAGGGGGTGACTTCATCCAATATTTGAGGCACTGCAGCCTCAGCAGGGTCATCCTCACTTTGTGCCACGATGTTTTCCTGGCTGAGGGATTTTCCCTCCCCCAGGACCTCACAGAAATGCTCAGCAAATCTGCGAACCTGTTCCTGGGGGTCGGAAATTGGATCACCGTTTTTTCCCCTAATGATGGTAATAGGTGTGGCGCTGCAGGTTACTTTTTTGATGGAGTTAAATAGAGATTTGTGATCACGGGCCACTGAGGCAGACTCCATCTCCTCAGCAACCCGCGACCACCACCCATCCTTGCAGCGCCTCACGGCTCTCCGAACCTCCGAGCGAAGGCTGCGGTAAGCCTCCTCATTCTCTGACGTGGGATTCTGTAGCCGATGACAGTGGGCCTGTCGCTTTTTCTCAACCATCGTGAACAACTCCTCTGTCATCCAGGGTGTCTGGGGAGGTCTGGACCGCGTACCCAAAGCAGCCATTGCAGCTGCATGAGTCACAGTCCTAAACCTCGCCCATTTACCCTCGACATCAGGAGGAGTCGGGGACGATGCCAATCCCAGCCGCAAGCGATGATGAAATTCTCGCTTGCAACTTTCATCAGATAACTGAGACCAGGCCACTTTAGGTTGGAATGGGGTCCTGGGTGTACACCCACCACCGGAGTGGAAGAATGGCAGGCGCATCTTACAGATGACTAGTCGATGGTCAGAGGGCAGATCAGCTCCACGGTAGGTCCTGGTGTCAAGGACATGGGCTCGCATTCGCTGGTCCGTCACTATGTAGTCCAGCAGATGTTCTTGCTTGGACCCGGCATGCATCCATGATGTTGTGTGGATGCGCCGATGCCGGAACAGCGTGTTGGTAATTACAAGCCCATGGGCTGCACAAAAATCTAGCAGCCTCTTACCGTTGTTATTGAGCTGATCTGGCCCATGCCCTCCAATCACTCCAGACCAGGTGCCAGTATCATGACCAACTCGGGCATTGAAGTCACCCAACATGATGACTCTATCCCGAGGGGCCACTTTAGCCAGCACCTGTGACAGGAGGTCATAGAAGGCATCTGACTCATCGGCTTTGCCTGCATCCCTCCACGGATGTTCATCTTCGGTGGGGGCATAAGTAACCACGACCACCATTCCTCGCCTCCGGTTGATGGGAAGGCAAGCCCAAAGTAGCCTGGGGCTTACAGCTTCCCACACCTCACCGCCACGCTCCCACGCCCCCTTCATTCTTTTGTTCAAAAGAAGACCCACACCCTGTTGTTTGGCAGTCTGCTGCCCCGAGTAGAGGACTGTCCACCCCTCATGGTGGCAGGAGCCAGAGCCGGTCCACCGGACCTCCTGAATGCCGCATAGATCCAGGCGGTACCGGTCCAGCTCCCGACAGAGGAGTGGCAGCCTCTCCTCTGCAGTGAGCGTTCGAACATTCCACGTGGCCAACCGTAGTGGCTTTTCGTTGTTTCTGGAGTAGCCCCGAGGGTAGGTATTCAATCTCCTGGCTCCGCCAATTGGGGTTTGGCCAGGAGACGTCATAGACGCCTGGCCCCCCGGGGCCTCCGGCACAAGCTTAGTTGTTACATATTTCAGTTTAATTCGTAGTTTCGTGGTAATTAATTGAAGGTGGAGGGGTTACCAGCCCCTCGCACCCGTCCAGAGCCCCCGTTTAGCCCCTGTGGTGGACACAGACGCCATGAGGGGAGGAGCCAATCAAAATTGGATCTCCCCCCACAGCGCTGTCCACGACAGAGTTGCCCGTCCGGCACCGCGAGGAGGTAGGGGGTTGTTTTGCCGTCACACACACACACACAGTCACACACACAGTCACACACACGTACACACACACCTACACACACACAGTCACACACACAGTCACACACACACACACAGTCACACACACACACACACACAGTCACACACACACAGTCACACAGTCACACACACACAGTCACACACACACAGTCACACACACACACAGTCACACACACACACAGTCACACACACAGTCACACACACACACAGTCACACACACACAGTCACACACACACAGTCACACACACACAGTCACACACACACACAGTCACACACACACAGTCACACAGTACACACACACAGTCACACAGTCACACACAGTCACACACACACACAGTCACACAGTCACACACACAGTCACACACACACAGTCACACACACACACAACACACACACAGTCACACACACACAGTCACACACACACAGTCACACACACACACAGTCACACACACACACAGTCACACAGTCACACACACAGTCACACACACACAGTCACACACACACACAGTCACACACACACACAGTCACACAGTCACACACACAGTCACACACACACAGTCACACACACACACAACACACACACAGTCACACACACAGTCACACACACACAGTCACACACACACACAACACACACACAGTCACACACACAGTACACACACAGTCACACACACAGTCACACACACCTACACACACGCCTACACACACACAGTCACACACACACACAGTCACACACACAGTCACACACACCTACACACACACCTACACACACACAGTCACACACACACACACAGTCACACACACAGTCACACACACACACAGTCACACACACACACAGTCACACACACACAGTCACACAACAACAACAACCGCCATTCGCCACTAAGTGGCGGTGACGTCACCACGACGCTTGTGCCAGGCTATGTGCACCCTGAGGCCACGTGAAGTGTCGAACGCCCGCTGGCAGGAGGTCACGGGGCAGACCCAGGTGCCACGGGTCGACTGACTGAGATGACTGGCTGATGCACCACCTGTGCCCCCTACTGTGCCAACCTGCTGTGCTTTAGCCACCCGGCGCTCCGCTCGCTGTTGTGAGCGTCGCTCCTCCGCCCTCCTTTGTTGTTGGAGGGCGACTGCCTCCAACTGCCCAGTAGCATCCTTCACGAGCCTCCTCCACAGAGGCCGATCTTGACACCGCTGGTACCAGTCATCGGCAAGTCCACTCAGCTCCACGTCCTCCTGTACCACATCACTCCATCTCTTCTCTAGCCCGTGCCGCGCCCGCTTAGCCCCCTCAATCCGGCCAAACAAAAGCTGTTTCGGCATGCGGTGGCTGGGCATGCGGGCAACAGGACCCAGCCATCGCAGCCTTGCCTGCCGGAGGAGCTCACCGATGGGACCCTGCCCAGATCTTTCAAGGCTTTGTGAGCTCCTCACACAATCCAGACTGGTTAAACCCAGGATGGATCGTAGGCAGGCCAGCCTAAATGTTTCTAACCGGCGAAGATGTTCCATTAGGGGGGTCCACGTTTCGCAAGCGTAGAGAAGGGAGGGAATGACCGTGGCCAAGAAGACCTGAAGCTTAGTGCGGAGCGACAGACCAGGTAGCTTCCACACAGCGTTACGCAACCGATGAAAAGATATTGCCGCTCGACTGATTCGGAGTGAGACCTCTGCTGTTAAACTGGAGCCAGTCATAAGCACACTGCCCAGGTATGGGAAACTCTCCACTCTCTCCACAACTGCCCCATCACCGATTGGGAGTTGTGGGGGTGGAGTGTCCGATGGTACAAAATACCCAGGCAGGTGCTTAGTTTTGGTGGGGCTGATGGTAAGGCCCCACCTCTTAGTGGCACGCTCCAGTCTCAGCAGCAGCGTCTCCAACTCCTCCTCTGACTGAGCAGCTATTACCAAGTCATCAGCATACATAACGTGGTTGAGCAATAGGGAGCCATCCCTTGACCGCACCCGGGCATCGATTAGCCTCCCATTATATCTGTACCATATGGAGATTCCCCCGGTACAGCTATTGAAGGCTTCACGAACTACGTGGTCAAAATAGATGTTAAATAATGTGGGAGCCAGAGGACATCCCTGTCGCACCCCAAGGTGTACAGGGAATGGCTCTGACTCCCGGCCACGTAGTTTTACCCGGGCCCGCTCACCATCATGAAGGTCCTTAATGATCGTGAGCAGAGGGTCAGGTACTCCAAAAGCACGAAGAACGACCCAGAGCCCAGGCCTACTGATGGTATCATATGCCTTGACCAGGTCAATAAAGCAGAGATGTAGGTCTTGTTGGAATTCCCTACACCTCTGCTGTAGCAGACGGACAGAAAATATGGCATCTGTGCAGGACCGCCCTTTCCTGAAACCGCATTGGGGCTCCGCAAGCCTCTCCTCAGCGTGCCTGGCAAGGCGATGCTGAATAATCCTTGCCAGGACCTTTCCCGGCACACTGAGGAGTGAGATGCCCCTGTAGTTGTTACAGTCTGTGCGGTCCCCCTTCTTAAAAAGGGGGACCACCAGGGCATCCTTCCAATCCTGCGGAACCCGTCCAGTGGTCCAGACTGTTGTTATGATGTCATATAGGGCAGTCTGTGCACAAACGCCACCCTCCCTCAGCATTTCGCTTGGGAGATCATCTCTGCCCGCTGCCTTTCCTGGTCTCAGACTCCGGATCGCCTTCAATACTTCCTCAGCAGATGGCACCTCAGCCAGCCACTCACAGGGGGTGACTTCATCCAATATTTGAGGCACTGCAGCCTCAGCAGGGTCATCCTCACTTTGTGCCACGATGTTTTCCTGGCTGAGGGATTTTCCCTCCCCCAGGACCTCACAGAAATGCTCAGCAAATCTGCGAACCTGTTCCTGGGGGTCGGAAATTGGATCACCGTTTTTTCCCCTAATGATGGTAATAGGTGTGGCGCTGCAGGTTACTTTTTTGATGGAGTTAAATAGAGATTTGTGATCACGGGCCACTGAGGCAGACTCCATCTCCTCAGCAACCCGCGACCACCACCCATCCTTGCAGCGCCTCACGGCTCTCCGAACCTCCGAGCGAAGGCTGCGGTAAGCCTCCTCATTCTCTGACGTGGGATTCTGTAGCCGATGACAGTGGGCCTGTCGCTTTTTCTCAACCATCGTGAACAACTCCTCTGTCATCCAGGGTGTCTGGGGAGGTCTGGACCGCGTACCCAAAGCAGCCATTGCAGCTGCATGAGTCACAGTCCTAAACCTCGCCCATTTACCCTCGACATCAGGAGGAGTCGGGGACGATGCCAATCCCAGCCGCAAGCGATGATGAAATTCTCGCTTGCAACTTTCATCAGATAACTGAGACCAGGCCACTTTAGGTTGGAATGGGGTCCTGGGTGTACACCCACCACCGGAGTGGAAGAATGGCAGGCGCATCTTACAGATGACTAGTCGATGGTCAGAGGGCAGATCAGCTCCACGGTAGGTCCTGGTGTCAAGGACATGGGCTCGCATTCGCTGGTCCGTCACTATGTAGTCCAGCAGATGTTCTTGCTTGGACCCGGCATGCATCCATGATGTTGTGTGGATGCGCCGATGCCGGAACAGCGTGTTGGTAATTACAAGCCCATGGGCTGCACAAAAATCTAGCAGCCTCTTACCGTTGTTATTGAGCTGATCTGGCCCATGCCCTCCAATCACTCCAGACCAGGTGCCAGTATCATGACCAACTCGGGCATTGAAGTCACCCAACATGATGACTCTATCCCGAGGGGCCACTTTAGCCAGCACCTGTGACAGGAGGTCATAGAAGGCATCTGACTCATCGGCTTTGCCTGCATCCCTCCACGGATGTTCATCTTCGGTGGGGGCATAAGTAACCACGACCACCATTCCTCGCCTCCGGTTGATGGGAAGGCGAGCCCAAAGTAGCCTGGGGCTTACAGCTTCCCACACCTCACCGCCACGCTCCCACGCCCCCTTCATTCTTTTGTTCAAAAGAAGACCCACACCCTGTTGTTTGGCAGTCTGCTGCCCCGAGTAGAGGACTGTCCACCCCTCATGGTGGCAGGAGCCAGAGCCGGTCCACCGGACCTCCTGAATGCCGCATAGATCCAGGCGGTACCGGTCCAGCTCCCGACAGAGGAGTGGCAGCCTCTCCTCTGCAGTGAGCGTTCGAACATTCCACGTGGCCAACCGTAGTGGCTTTTCGTTGTTTCTGGAGTAGCCCCGAGGGTAGGTATTCAATCTCCTGGCTCCGCCAATTGGGGTTTGGCCAGGAGACGTCATAGACGCCTGGCCCCCCGGGGCCTCCGGCACAAGCTTAGTTGTTACATATTTCAGTTTAATTCGTAGTTTCGTGGTAATTAATTGAAGGTGGAGGGGTTACCAGCCCCTCGCACCCGTCCAGAGCCCCCGTTTAGCCCCTGTGGTGGACACAGACGCCATGAGGGGAGGAGCCAATCAAAATTGGATCTCCCCCCACAGCGCTGTCCACGACAGAGTTGCCCGTCCGGCACCGCGAGGAGGTAGGGGGTTGTTTTGCCGTCACACACACACACACAGTCACACACACAGTCACACACACCTACACACACACCTACACACACACAGTCACACACACACACACACACAGTCACACACACACACACACAGTCACACACACACAGTCACACAGTCACACACACACAGTCACACACACACACAGTCACACACACACACAGTCACACACACAGTCACACACACACACAGTCACACACACACAGTCACACACACACAGTCACACACACACAGTCACACACACACACAGTCACACACACACAGTCACACACACACAGTCACACAGTACACACACACAGTCACACAGTCACACACAGTCACACACACACACAGTCACACAGTCACACACACAGTCACACACACACAGTCACACACACACACAACACACACACAGTCCAGTCACACACACACAGTCACACACACACAGTCACACACACACACAGTCACACACACACACAGTCACACAGTCACACACACAGTCACACACACACAGTCACACACACACACAGTCACACACACACACAGTCACACAGTCACACACACAGTCACACACACACAGTCACACACACACACAACACACACACAGTCACACAGTCACACACACAGTCACACACACACAGTCACACACACACACAACACACACACAGTCACACACACAGTACACACACAGTCACACACACACAGTCACACACACACAGTCACACACACACACAGTCACACACACACAGTCACACAGTCACACACACACAGTCACACACAGTTACACACACAGTCACACACAGTTACACACACAGTCACACACACAGTACACACACACACAGTCACACACACACAGTCACACACACACAGTCACACACACACACAGTCACACACACACACAGTCACACAGTCACACACACACACAGTCACACAGTCACACACACAGTCACACACACAGTCACACACACAGTCACACACACACAGTCACACACAGTCACACACACAGTCACACACACAGTCACACACAGTCACACACAGTCACACACACACAGTCACACACAGTCACACACACAGTCACACACACCTACACACACACAGTCACACACACAGTCACACACACCTACACACACACCTACACACACACAGTCACACACACACACACACACAGTCACACACACACACACACAGTCACACACACACAGTCACACAGTCACACACACACAGTCACACACACACACAGTCACACACACACACAGTCACACACACAGTCACACACACACACAGTCACACACACACAGTCACACACACACAGTCACACACACACAGTCACACACACACACAGTCACACACACACAGTCACACACACACAGTCACACAGTACACACACACAGTCACACAGTCACACACAGTCACACACACACACAGTCACACAGTCACACACACAGTCACACACACACAGTCACACACACACACAACACACACACAGTCCAGTCACACACACACAGTCACACACACACAGTCACACACACACACAGTCACACACACACAGTCACACAGTCACACACACAGTCACACACACACAGTCACACACACACACAGTCACACACACACACAGTCACACAGTCACACACACAGTCACACACACACAGTCACACACACACACAACACACACACAGTCACACAGTCACACACACAGTCACACACACACAGTCACACACACACACAACACACACACAGTCACACACACAGTACACACACAGTCACACACACACAGTCACACACACACAGTCACACACACACACAGTCACACACACACACAGTCACACAGTCACACACACACAGTCACACACAGTTACACACACAGTCACACACAGTTACACACACAGTCACACACACAGTACACACACACACAGTCACACACACACAGTCACACACACACAGTCACACACACACACAGTCACACACACACACAGTCACACAGTCACACACACACACAGTCACACAGTCACACACACAGTCACACACACAGTCACACACACAGTCACACACACACAGTCACACACAGTCACACACACAGTCACACACACACAGTCACACACAGTCACACACAGTCACACACACACAGTCACACACAGTCACACACACAGTCACACACACCTACACACACACAGTCACACACACACCTACACACACACAGTCACACACACACCTACACACACACAGTCACACACACACAGTCACACACAGTCACACACACACACACACAGTCACACACACACACAGTCACACACACACAGTCACACACAGTCACACACACAGTCACACACACACACCTACACACACACAGTCTCACACACACACCTACACACACACACCTACACACACACAGTCACACACACACACAGTCACACACAGTCACACACACAGTCACACACACAGTCACACACAGTCACACACAGTCACACACACAGTCACACACAGTCACACACACACAGTCACACACACACACAGTCACACACAGTCACACACACACAGTCACACACACACACAGTCACACACACACAGTCACACACACAGTCACACACACACACACAGTCACACACACACAGTCACACACACAGTCACACACACACACACAGTCACACACACAGTCACACACACAGTCACACACACACACAGTCACACACAGTCACACACACACACACAGTCACACACACACAGTCACACACACACAGTCACACACACACAGTCACACACACAGTCACACACACAGTCACACACACACACAGTCACACACACAGTCACACACACACACAGTCACACACAGTCACACACACAGTCACAAACACACACACACAGTCACAAACACACACACACAGTCACACACAGTTACACACACAGTCACACACACACACAGTCACACACAGTCACACACACAGTCACACACACAGTCACACACACAGTCACACACAGTCACACACACACAGTCACACACACACACAGTCACACACAGTCACACACACACACAGTCACACACACACACAGTCACACACACAGTCACACACACACACACAGTCACACACAGTCACACACACAGTCACACACACAGTCACACACACAGTCACACACACACAGTCACACACACAGTCACACAGTCACACACACACAGTCACACACACACACAGTCACACACACAGTCACACACACAGTCACACACACAGTCACACACACACACAGTCACACACACACACAGTCACACACAGTCACACACACAGTCACAAACACACACACACACAGTCACACACAGTCACACACACAGTCACACACACACACAGTCACACACAGTCACACACAGTCACACACACAGTCACACACAGTCACACACACAGTCACACACACAGTCACACACACACAGTCACACACACACAGTCACACAGTCACACACAGTCACACACACAGTCACACAGTCACACACAGTCACACACACAGTCACACACACACACAGTCACACAGTCACACACACAGTCACACACAGTCACACACACAGTCACACACACACACAGTCACACAGTCACACACACAGTCACACACAGTCACACACAGTCACACACACAGTCACACACACACACAGTCACACACACACACAGTCACATAGTCACACACACACACAGTCACATAGTCACACACACACAGTCACACACAGTCACACACACACACAGTCACACACAGTCACACACAGTCACATAGTCACACACAGTCACATAGTCACACACACACACAGTCACACACACACACAGTCACACACACACACAATCACACAGTCACACACACACACACAGTCACACAGTCACACACAATCACACAGTCACACACACACAGTCACACACACACACAGTCACACACAGTCACACACACACAGTCACACACACAGTCACACACACAGTCACACAGTCACACAGTCACACACACACAGTCACACACAGTCACACAGTCACACAGTCACAGCCACACAGTCACACACACAGTCACACACACACACCTACACACACACACAGTCACACACACACAGTCACACAAACAGTCACACAGTCACACACACACACAGTCACGCAAACACACACAGTCACGCACACACACACAGTCACGCACACACACACACACACAGTCACATACAGTCACACACAGTCTCACACACACACAGTCACACACACCTCCGACAGGCAAGGCTGCGATGGCTGGGTCATGTAGCCCGCATGCCCAGCCACCGCATGCCGAAACAGCTTTTGTTTGGCCGGATCGAGGGGGCTAAGCGGGCGCGGCACGGGCTAGAGAGGAGATGGAGTGATGTGGTACAGGAGGACGTGGAGCTGAGTGGACTTGCCGATGACTGGTACCAGCGGTGTCAAGATTGGCCTCTGTGGAGGAGGCTCGTGAAGGACGCTACTGGGCAGTTGGAGGCAGTCGCCCTCCAACAACAACGGAGGGCGGAGGAGCGACGCTCAGAACAACGAGCGGAGCGCCGGGTGGCTAAAGCACAGCAGGTTGGCACAGTAGGGGGCACAGGTGGTGCATCAGCCAGTCATCTCAGTCAGTCGACCCGTGGCACCTGGGTCTGCCCCGTGACCTCCTGCCAGCGGGCGTTCGACACTTCACGTGGCCTCAGGGTGCACATAGCCTGGCACAAGCGTCGTGGTGACGTCACCGCCACTTAGTGGCGAATGGCGGTTGTTGTACGTGTGTGTGTGCGTGTGTGTACGTGTGTGTGTGTATGTGCGTGTACGTGTGTGTGCGTGTGTACATGTGTGTGCGTGTGCGTGTGTATGTGCGTGTACGTGTGTGCGCGTGTGTACGTGTGTGCGTGTGTGTGTGCGTGTACGTGTGTGTACGTGCGTGTGTGTGCGTGTGTAAGTGTGTGAGTGTGTGCGTGTGTGTGTGCGTGTGTGTGTACACGTGAGCGTGTGTGTGCGTGTGTGTGTGTACGTGTGTGTGCGCGTGTAAGTGTGTGTGTAAGTGTGTGTACGTGTGTGTGCGCGTGTACGTGTGTGTGTGCGTGTACGTGTGTGTGTACGTGTGTGTGCGTGTGTACGCGTGCATGTGTGTGTGAGCGTGTGTGTGCGTGATTGTGCGTGCGTGCGTGTACGTGTGTGTGCGTTTACGTGTGTGTGTACGTGTGTGTGTGTGTGTACGTGTGTGTACGTGTGTGTGCGTGTGTGTGTATACGTGTACGTGTGTGTACGTGTGTGTGTGTGTGTACGTGTGTGTGTGTGTGTACGTGTGTGTACGTGTGTGTGTGTACGTGTGTGTGTGTGTGTGTACGTGCGTGTACGTGTGTGTGCCTGTGTGTGTGTGTGTGTACGTGTGTGTGTGTGTGTAAGTGTGTGTACGTTTGCGTGCACGTGCGACTCTCACAATCTCCATCTCACGATCTCCGCACTCCTCCCTCTCGGTGACCACCATGTAAGGCCTCAGCTTCTCCCGCAAGCGCTTGGCATCACCACCACCACCACCACCGCCACCACCGCCACCACCGCCGCCAACTCGGAGAGGCAGCAGCAGACGAAGGCGCATCTGGGCCCTCTCGATGGCCATGCTTTGCTTGAGCACGCGGATAACTTCCAGGGCCTGGGCGCACACACGCAGGTTACACGTTACACACACACACGTTACACGTTACACACACACACACGTTACACGTTACACACATGTTACACACACACACGTTACACACACACACACACGCAGGTTACACGTTACACGTTACACACACACACGTTACACACACACACGTTACACGTTACACACACACACACGTTACACGTTACACACATACACGTTACACGTTACACACACACACGTTACACGTTACACGCACACGCACACACACACACGTTACACGTTACACACACACACGCACACACACACACACACACGCAGGTTACACGTTACACGTTACACACACACACACACATGTTACACACACACACGTTACACACACACACACGCAGGTTACACGTTACACGTTACACACACACACGTTACACACACACACGTTACACACACACACACGTTACACGTTACACACATACACGTTACACGTTACACACACACACGTTACACGTTACACGCACACACACACGTTACACACACACACGTTACACGTTACACACACACACGCACACACACACACACACGCAGGTTACACGTTACACGTTACACACACACACACACACACACGTTACACACACACACGTTACACGTTACACACACACACGTTACACACACACACGCACACACACACACACACGCAAGTTACACGTTACACACACACACGTTACACGTTACACACATGTTACACACACACACGTTACACGTTACACACACACGTTACACGTTACACACGTTACACACACACACGTTACACACACACACACGCACACACGTTACACGCGCACACACACACGCACACACGTTACACACACACACACGCACACACGCACACACGTTACACACACACACACGCAGGTTACACGTTACACGTTACACGGACACACACACACACGTTACACGTTACACACACACACGTTACACGTTACACACACACACACGCACACGTTACACGTTACACACACACACGTTACACGTTACACGGACACACACACACACACGTTACACGTTACACACACACACGTTACACGTTACACACACACGCACACGTTACACGTTACACACACACACGTTACACGTTACACACACACGCACACGTTACACGTTACACACACACGCACACGTTACACGTTACACACACGTTACGCGCACACACGCACACACACACGTTACACGTTACACACACACACACACGTTACACACACGCACGTTACACGTTACACACACACACACGTTACACGTTACACACACACACGTTACACGTTACACACACACACACGTTACACACACACACGTTACACACACACACACGTTACACGTTACACACACACACACGTTACACGTTATACGTTACACGTTACACACACACGTTACACGTTACACACACACACACACGTTACACGTTACACACACACACACGTTACACGTTACACACACACACACACGTTACACGTTACACACACACACACACGTTACACGTTACACACACACACACACGTTACACGTTACACGCACACACACGCACACACACGCACGTTACACGCACACGCGTTACACGCACACACACACACGTTACACACACACACACATGTTACACGCACACACACACGTTACACACACACACACACGTTACACACACATGTTACACACACACACGCGCGTTACACACACACACGTTACACACACACGCGTTACACGCACACACACACACGTTACACGCACACACACATGTTACACGCACACACACACGTTACACACACACACACACACGTTACACACACACACACGTTACACACACACACACACACGTTACACACACACACACGTTACACGCACGTTACACGCACACACACGTTACACGCGCACACACACACACGTTACACGCACACACAAGTTACACGTACACACACACGTTACACGCACACACTCACACGTTACACGCACACACACACACGTTACACGCACACACACTTTACACACACACACACACTTTACACGCACGCACACCTTACACACACACACACGCAGGTTACACGTTACACGTTACACGGACACACACACACACGTTACACGTTACACACACACACACACGTTACACGTTACACACACACACACGCACACGTTACACGTTACACACACACACGTTACACGTTACACGGACACACACACACACGTTACACGTTACACACACACACACGTTACACGTTACACACACGCACACGTTACACGTTACACACACACACACGTTACACGTTACACACACACACACGTTACACGTTACACACACGCACACGTTACACGTTACACACACACACACGTTACACGCTACACACACACACACGCACACGTTACACGTTACACACACACGCACACGTTACACGTTACACACACGTTACACGTTACACGCACACACGCACACACACACACACGTTACACGTTACACACACACACACGTTACACACACGCACGTTACACGTTACACACACACACACGTTACACGTTACACACACACACACGTTACACGTTACACACACACACACGTTACACACACACACACGTTACACACACACACACGTTACACGTTACACACACACACACGTTACACGTTATACGTTACACGTTACACACACACGTTACACGTTACACACACACACGTTACACGTTACACACACACACACACGTTACACGTTACACACACACACACGTTACACGTTACACACACACACACACGTTACACGTTACACGCACACACACGCACACACACACGCACACGTTACACACACACACACATCACACACACACGCGTTACACGCACACGTTACACGCACACACACACACGCACACGTTACACACACACGCGTTACACACACACACGTTACACACACATGTTACACACACACACACGCGTTACACACACACACACACGTTACACACACACGCGTTACACGCACACACACATGTTACACGCACACACACACGTTACACACACACACACACGTTACACACACACACACACGTTACACACACACACACGTTACACACACACGCGTTACACGCACACACACACACGTTACACGCACACACACACGTTACACGCACACACACACGTTACACACACACACACACGTTACACACACACACACACGTTACACACACACACACGTTACACGCACGTTACACGCACACACACGTTACACGCACACACACGTTACACGTACACACACACGTTACACGCACACACTCACACGTTACACGCACACACACACACGTTACACGCACACACACTTTACACACACACACACACACACTTTACACGCACGCACACGTTACACACACACACATGTACACACACACACGCACACGTTACACGCACACACACACACACACACGTTACACGCACACACACGTTACACGCACACGTTACACGCACACGTTACACGCACACACATGTACACACACACACGTTACACACACACACGTTACACGCACACACACGTTACACGCACACACACACATGTACACACACACATACGTTACACGCACACATACGTTACACTCACACACACGTTACACACACACACCTACACGCACGTACACACGCACACACGTACACGCACACACGTTGCACACGTACACATTACACACACACACACGTTACACGCACACACACATTACACACACACACGTGTTACACACACACGTTACACGCACACATTACACGTGCACACACGTTACACGCACACAAGTTACACGCACACACGTACACAAAAACACGCACACACACACACGTACACACGTCACACACACACGCACGTTACACGCATGCGTACACACACACACATTACACGCACACACGTACACGCACACACCTACACGCACGTACACACGCACACACGTACACACACACACGTACACACACGTACACACACACATTACACACACACGTACACACACACACGTTACACGTGCACACACGTTACACGTACACACACGTTACACACACACGTTACACACACACGTTACACACACACACATTACACACACACACGTTACACACACACACGTTACACACACACACATTACACACACACATGTTACACGCACACACGTTACACGCACACACCTACACGCACACACGCACACACGTCACACACACGCACGTTACACGCACGCGTACACACACACACATTACACGCACACACGTACACGCACACACGTACACGCACGTACACACGCACACACGTACACACACACACACACGTACACACACGTACACACACACACGTTACACGTGCACACACGTTACACATGCACACACGTTACACACACACGTTACACACACACGTTACACACACACACACATTACACACACACACGTTACACGCACACACGTTACACGCACACACACGTTACACGTTACACGCACGCACGAACACACATACGCACACACGTTACACGCACACACACACGTACAAACACACACGTGTTACACACACACGTTACAACGCACACATTACACGCACACACACGTTACACGCACACACACACGCACACACGTCACACGCACACACACACACACGTTACACACACACACGTACAAACACACACGTGTTACACACACACGTTACAACGCACACATTACACGTGCACACACGTTACACGCACACACGTTACACACACACGCACACACACACGTTACACACACACGCACACACACACGTTACACGCACACACACGTTACACGCACACACACACGCACACGCGTTACACACACACGTTACACGCACACACCTACACGCACATACACACGCACACACGTACACACACGTACACACGCTACACACACGTGTTACACACACACGTTACACGCACACACACACACGTACACAAACACACGCACACACACACACGTCACGCACACGTTACACGCACACACACGCACACACACACGTACACACACACGTTACACACACACGCACGTTACACGCACGTGTACACACGCACACGTTACACGCACGCACACGTTACACGTACACACACACGCGTTACACACACACACACGTTACACGTACACACCTACACGCATGTACACACGCACACACGTACACACACACACGTACACACGCACATACGTTACACATGCACACGTTACAGACTCACAGACTCACTCACTTACAGACTCACTCACTCACCCACTCACCCACTCACTCACCCACCCACTCACTCACCCACCCACCCACCCACTCACCCACTCACTCACTCAACCACTCACCCACCCACTCACCCACTCACTCACTCACCCACTCACTCACCCACCCACCCACCCACTCACCCACTCACTCACTCAACCACTCGCCCACCCACTCACCCACTCACCCACTCACTCACCCACCCACCCACTCACTCACCCACTCACCCACCCACTCACTCACTCACCCACTCACCCACTCACTCACCCACTCACCCACTCACTCATTCACCCACCCACTCACTCACTCACCCACTCACTCACCCACTCACTCACTCACCCACTCACTCAGTCACCCACCCACTCACCCACCCACCCACTCACTCACCCACCCAATCACTCACCCACTCACTCACCCACTCACACACCACCCACTCACCCACTCACTCACTCACCCACCCACTCACCCACCCACCCACTCACTCACTCACACACTCACTCACTCACCCACCCACCCACTCACTCACTCACCCACTCACTCACCCACCCACCCACTCACCCACTCACCCACCACTCACCCACTCACCCACCCACTCACCCACTCACCCACTCACTCACCCACCCACCCACTCACTCACCCACTCACCCACCCACTCACTCACTCACCCACTCACCCACTCACTCACTCATTCACCCACCCACCCACTCACTCACTCACCCACTCACTCACCCACTCACTCACTCAGTCACCCACCCACCCACTCACCCACCCACCCACTCACCCACCCACCCACCCACTCACTCACCCACCCAATCACTCACCCACTCACTCACCCACTCACACACCACCCACTCACCCACTCACTCACTCACCCACTTACTCACTCACTCACCCACCCACCCACCCACTCACCCACTCACTCACTCACCCACTCACCCACTCACTCACTCACCCACCCAATCACTCACTCACTCACCCACTCACTCACTCACTCACCCACCCACTCACCCACTCACCCACCCACCCACCCACTCACTCACCCACCCACTCACCCACCCACCCACTCACTCACTCACACACTCACCCACCCACCCACCCACTCACTCACTCACCCACTCACTCACTCACCCACCCACCCACTCACCCACTCACCCACCACTCACCCACTCACCCACCTACTCACCCACTCACTCACCCACCCACTCACCCACTCACTCACCCACTCACCCACTCACCCACTCACTCACCCACCCACTCACTCACTCACCCACCCACCCACTCACTCACTCACCCACTCACTCACTCACTCACCCACTCACTCACTCACCCACCCACTCACCCACTCACTCACCCACTCACTCACTCACCCACCCACCCACCCACTCACCCACTCACCCACTCACTCACCCACCCACTCACCCACCCATGGACTCACGCACTCACTCACCCACTCACCCATTCACCCACCAACTCACCCGCTCACCCACCCACCCACTCACTCACTCACCCACTCACTCACCCACCCACCCACTCACCCACCCACTCACTCACTCACCCACCCACTCACCCACTCACTCACCCACTCACCCACTCACTCACCCACTCACTCACTCACTGACCCACTCACTCACCCACCCACTCATACACTCACCCACCCACCCACTCACCCACCCACCTACCCACTCACCACCCACCCACTCACCCACTCACCCACCCACTCACCCACCCACCCACTCACCCACTCACCCACCCACTCACTCACACACTCACTCACTCACCCACCCACCCACCCACTCACCTACCCACCCACTCACCCACTCACTCACCCACTCACCCACTCACTCACTCACTCGCCCGCTCACCCACCCACTCACTCACCCACCCACTCACTCACTCACTCACCCACCCACTCACTCACCCATTCACCCACTCACTCACCCACTCACTCACTCACCTACCCACCCACCCACCCACTCACCCACTCACTCACTCACCCACTCACTCACTCACTCACCCACTCACCCACTCACTCACCCACCCACTCACTCACCCACTCACTCACCCACTCACTCCCAGACTCACTCCCAGACCCACTCACTCACTCACTCACCCACTCACCCACTCACTCACCCACCCACTCACTCACCCACCCACCCACTCACTCACTCACCCACCCACCCACCCACTCACCCACCCACCCACCCACTCACCCACCCACTCACTCACCCACTCACTCACTCACTCACCCACTCACTCACACACCCACTCACTCACCCACTCACCCACCCACCCACTCACCCACCCACTCACCCACTCACCCACCCACTCACCCACTCACCACCCACCCACTCACCCACTCACCCACCCACCCACCCACCTGCTGCTTGGTGCTCTTGTTGGTCCTCACGGACACGTGCGCGTCCCTCATGGCTCTCTCCACCACCCCGACAGGGTATGGCCTCCTGGTGTCGGGGTTGACGCACTTGTCAGCCACGGTCGTGGCGATGTCCCGGAAGGACTGTTCCAGCTGGCTGGATCGCTCACGATCACTCACCTGAAGCTCACCCTTCAGCAAGATCTTACACGGGGAGGGGTGAGACGTGGGTGAGTGAGTGGGTGAGTGGGTGAGTGGGTGGGTGAGTGGGTGATTGAGTGAGTGTATGAGTGGGTAGGTGAGTGAGTGGTTGGGTGAATGGGTGAGTGGGTGGGTGGGTGAGTGGTGGGTGAGTGGGTGAGTGAGTGAGTGGGTGGGTGAGTGAGTGGGTGGGTGAGTGAGTGGGTGGGTGAGTGGGTGGGTGAGTGAGTGGGTGAGTGGGTGATTGAGTGTGTGGGTGAGTGAGTGGTGAGTGAGTGAGTGACTGAGTGGGTGAGTGGGTGGGTGAGTGGGTGAGTGAGTGAGTGAGTGGCGATGTCCCGGAAGGACTGCTCAAGCTGGCTGGATCGTTCACGATCACTCACCTGAAGCTCACCCTTCAGCAAGATCTTACACGGGGAGGGGTGAGACGTGGGTGAGTGAGTGGGTGAGTGAGTGGGTGAGTGAGTGGGTGAGTGAGTGGGTGAGTGGGTGAGTGAGTGGGTGAGTGGGTGGGTGGATGAGTGGGGGTGAGTGGGTGAGTGAGTGAGTGGTGAGTGAGTGAGTGGTGAGTGAGTGGTGAGTGAGTGAGTGGCGATGTCCCCGGAAGGACTGCTCAAGCTGGCTGGATCGCTCACGATCACTCACCTGAAGCTCACCCTTCAGCAGGATCTTACACGGGTAGGGGTGAGGGGTGGGTGAGTGGGTGGGTGAGTGGGTGGGTGAGTGAGTGAGTGAGTGGGTGAGTGAATGAGTGAGTGGTTGGGTGAATGGGTGGGTCAGTGAGTGGGTGAGTGAGTGACTGAGTGGGTGAGTGAGTGGTGAGTGAGTGAGTGAGTGGTGAGTGAGTGGTGAGTGAGTGGGTGAGTGAGTGAGTGAGTGGCGATGTCCCGGAAGGACTGCTCAAGCTGGCTGGAATGCTCACGATCACTCACCTGAAGCTCACCCTTCAGCAGGATCTTACACGGGGGAGGGTGAGGGGTGGGTGAGTGGGTGAGTGGGTGAGTGTATGAGTGGGTGGGTGAGTGGGTGAATGTATGAGTGGGTGGGTGAGTGGGTGAGTGAGTGGGTGAGTGAGTGAGTGGGTGGGTGAGTGGTTGGGTGAATGGGTGAGTGAGTGCGTGAGTGGATGAGTGGGTGGGTGAGTGGGTGAGTGGGTGAGTGAGTGGGTGGGTGAGTGGGTGAGTGAGTGGGTGGGTGAGTGGGTGAGTGGGTGGGTGGGTGAGTGAGTGGTTGGGTGAATGGGTGAGTGAGTGAGTGCGTGAGTGGATGAGTGAATGAGTGAGTGGTTGGGTGAATGGGTGGATGAGTGAGTGACTGAGTGGGTGAGTGGCGATGTCCCGGAAGGACTGTTCCAGCTGGCTGGAGCGCTCACGATCACTCACCTGAAGCTCACCCTTCAGCAAGATCTTACACGGGGGGGGGGGGTGAGGGGTGGGTGAGTGGGTGGGTGAGTGAGTGGGTGAGTGGGTGGGTGGGTGAGTGGGTGAGTGGGTGGGTGAGTGGGTGAGTGAGTGAGTGAGTGGGTGGGTGAGTGAGTGTATGAGTGGGTGGGTGAGTGAGTGAGTGGGTGAGTGTATGAGTGGGTGGGTGAGTGAGTGGTTGGGTGAATGGGTGGGTGAGTGAGTGGATGAGTGAGTGACTGAGTGAGTGAGTGGGTGAGTGAGTGAGTGAGTGTGTGGGTGGGTGAGTGAGTGGGTGAGTAGGTGAGTGAGTGAGTGGGTGAGTGAGTGGGTGAGTAGGTGAGTGAGTGGGTGGGTGAGTGAGTGAGTGGGTGGGTGAGTGAGTGGGTGTATGAGTGGGTGGGTGAGTGAGTGAGTGAGTGGGTGAGTGTATGAGTGGGTGGGTGAGTGAGTGGTTGGGTGAATGGGTGGGTGAGTGAGTGGATGAGTGAGTGACTGAGTGAGTGAGTGAGTGGGTGAGTGAGTGAGTGAGTGTGTGGGTGGGTGAGTGAGTGGGTGAGTAGGTGAGTGAGTGAGTGGGTGAGTGAGTGGGTGAGTAGGTGAGTGAGTGGGTGGGTGAGTGAGTGAGTGAGTGGGTGGGTGAGTTAGTGGGTGGGTGAGTGGGTGAGTGAGTGGGTGGGTGAGTGGTTGAGTGAGTGAGTGGGTGGTGGTGGGTGGGTGAGTGAGTGAGTGAGTGAGTGAGTGAGTGAGTGAGTGAGTGGTGGTGGGTGAGTGGGTGAGTGGTTGGGTGAATGGGTGAGTGGTGGGTGAGTGAGTGGTGAGTGAGTGAGTGGGTGAGTGAGTGAGTGAGTGAGTGGGTGGGTGAGTGAGTGAGTGAGTGAGTGGGTGAGTGGTGGGTGAGTGGGTGAGTGAGTGGGTGAGTGGGTGAGTGGTGAGTGAGTGAGTGAGTGGTGAGTGAGTGTGGGTGAGTGGTGAGTGGGTGGGTGAGTGGGTGGGTGAGTGGGTGAGTGAGTGGGTGGGTGTATGAGTGGGTGAGTGAGTGGGTGAGTGTGTGAGTGGGTGAGTGAGTGGTGAGTGGGTGAGTGGGTGGGTGAGTGAGTGGGTGGGTGGGTGATTGAGTAGGTGGAGTGGATGAGTGAGTGGGTGGTGGGTGGGTGAGGGTGGGTGGTGAACGGGTGAGTGGGTGGGTGAGAGGGTGGTGAGGGTGAGTGGGGTGAGTGGGTGAGTGGGTGAGTGAATGAGTGGGTGGGTGAGTGAGTGGTGAGTGAGTGGGTGAGTGGGTGAGTGGGTGGGTGAGTGGGTGTTCATAAGTGAGTGGGTGAGTGGGTGAGTGAGTGAGTGGGTGAGTGAGTGGGTGAGTGATTGGTGAGTGAGTGAGTGGGTGAGTGAGTGGGTGAGTGGGTGAGTGGGTGGGTGAGTGAGTGAGTGGTGAGTGAGTGAGTGGGTGGTTAGTGAGTGAGTGAGTGGGTGCGTGAGTGAATGAGTGGGTGTATGAGTGGGTGGGTGGGTGAGTGAGTGAGTGAGTGGGTGGGGTGAGTGAGTGAATGAGTGGGTGTATGAGTGGGTGGGTGGGTGGATGAGTGGGTGGGTGGGTGAGTGAGTGAGTGGGTGAGTGGGTGAGTGGGTGGTGAGTGGGTGGTGAGTGGGTGAGTGAGTGGGTGAGTGAGTGAGGAGTGGGTGGGTGAGTGGGTGGGTGGGTGGGTGAGTGAGTGAGTGGTGAGTGAGTGGTGAGTGAGTGGGTGAGTGGTGAGTGAGTGAGTGGATGACTGAGTGTGTGATTGAGTGAGTAGGTGGGTGAGTGAGTGAGTGAGTTGGTGAGTGAGTGTGAGTGGTGAGTGAGTGAGTGGATGACTGAGTGTGTGATTGAGTGAGTGGGTGAGTGAGTGGGTGAGTGAGTGGGTGAGTGAGTGGGTGAGTGATTGGTGAGTGAGTGAGTGGGTGAGTGAGTGGGTGAGTGGGTGAGTGGTGGGTGAGTGAGTGAGTGGTGAGTGAGTGAGTGGGTGGTTAGTGAGTGAGTGAGTGGGTGCGTGAGTGAATGAGTGGGTGTATGAGTGGGTGGGTTGGGTGAGTGAGTGAGTGAGTGGGTGGGTGAGTGAGTGAATGAGTGGGTGTATGAGTGGGTGGGTGGGTGGATGAGTGGGTGGGTGGGTGAGTGAGTGAGTGGGTGAGTGGGTGAGTGGGTGGTGAGTGGGTGGTGAGTGGGTGAGTGAGTGGGTGAGTGAGTGAGGAGTGGGTGGGTGAGTGGGTGGGTGGGTGGGTGAGTGAGTGAGTGGTGAGTGAGTGGTGAGTGAGTGGGTGAGTGGTGAGTGAGTGAGTGGATGACTGAGTGTGTGATTGAGTGAGTAGGTGGGTGAGTGAGTGAGTGAGTTGGTGAGTGAGTGGGTGAGTGGTGAGTGAGTGGGTGAGTGGTGAGTGAGTGAAGTGGTGGATGACTGAGTGTGTGATTGAGTGAGTGGGTGAGTGAGTGGGTGAGTGAGTGGGTGAGTGAGTGGGTGAGTGATTGGTGAGTGAGTGAGTGGGTGAGTGAGTGGGTGAGTGGGTGAGTGGGTGGGTGAGTGAGTGAGTGGTGAGTGAGTGAGTGGGTGGTTAGTGAGTGAGTGAGTGGGTGCGTGAGTGAATGAGTGGGTGTATGAGTGGGTGGGTGGGTGAGTGAGTGAGTGAGTGGGTGGGTGAGTGAGTGAATGAGTGGGTGTATGAGTGGGTGGGTGGGTGGATGAGTGGGTGGGTGGGTGAGTGAGTGAGTGGGTGAGTGGGTGAGTGGGTGGTGAGTGGGTGGTGAGTGGGTGAGTGAGTGGGTGAGTGAGTGAGGAGTGGGTGGGTGAGTGGGTGGGTGGGTGGGTGAGTGAGTGAGTGGTGAGTGAGTGGTGAGTGAGTGGGTGAGTGGTGAGTGAGTGAGTGGATGACTGAGTGTGTGATTGAGTGAGTAGGTGGGTGAGTGAGTGAGTGAGTTGGTGAGTGAGTGGGTGAGTGGTGAGTGAGTGGGTGAGTGGTGAGTGAGTGAGTGGATGACTGAGTGTGTGATTGAGTGAGTGGGTGAGTGAGTGGGTGAGTGAGTGGGTGAGTGAGTGGGTGAGTGATTGGTGAGTGAGTGAGTGGGTGAGTGAGTGGGTGAGTGGGTGAGTGAGTGGGTGAGTGAGTGGGTGAGTGAGTGGGTGAGTGATTGGTGAGTGAGTGAGTGGGTGAGTGAGTGGGTGAGTGGGTGAGTGAGTGGGTGAGTGAGTTGGTGAGCGGCAGTGAGGAGGGGCGGCCGCTCACCTCCTTGCAGATCTCCGTGAGGTTGTCGGTGGAGAAGGCCGCTAAGAGATCGTCCTTCTTGGCCGTGTGGCCTTTAGAGACGTTGACAAACACCGTGTGTGTCTGCAGCACCTCGTCCACGTCCTTCTCACTGCAACAACAACACAACAACAATCATCACAACAACAACAACAATAATCATCACAACAATCACAACAACAATCACCACAACAACACTCATCACAACAACAACAATAATCATCACAACAACAATCACCACAACAATCACCACAACAACAACAATCATCACAACAACAATCATCACAACAACAATCACAACAACAATCACCACAACAACAACAATCATCACAACAACAACAATCATCACAACAACAACAATCATCATAACAACAATCACAACAACAACATCATCACCACAACAACACCACAACAACAACAATCATCACAACAACAATCATCACAACAATCACCACAACAACAATCATCACAACAATCACCACAACAACAACAACCATAGCAACAACAATCATCACAACAATCACCACAACAACAATCACCACAACAACAATCATCACAACAATCATCAGAAACACAATCATCACCACAACAACAACACCACAACAACAACAATCATCACAACAACAATCATCACAACAACAACAACAATCACAACAACAACAATCATCACAACAACAATCACCACAACAACAATCACAGCAACAACAATCATCACAACAACAATCATCACAACAACAATCACCACAACAATAATCATCACAACAACAATCATCACAACAACAGTCATCACAACAACAATCATCACAACAACAACAATAATCACAACAATCACAACAACAATCATCACAACAGTCATCATAAACACAACCATCACACAGTCACCTACAGGCACAACAACACCACAACAGCAACAATCACAGCAATAATCACAACAACAATCATCACAACAGTCACAACAATAACCACAACCATCACAACCACCACACTCACACACAGATACAACAAAAACAACAACAACCGCCATTCGCCACTAAGTGGCGGTGACGTCACCACGACGCTTGTGCCAGGCCATGTGCACCCTGAGGCCACGTGAAGTGTCGAACGCCCGCTGGCAGGAGGTCACGGGGCAGACCCAGGTGCCACGGGTCGACTGACTGAGATGACTGGCTGATGCACCACCTGTGCCCCCTACTGTGCCAACCTGCTGCGCTTTAGCCACCCGGCGCTCCGCTCGTTGTTCTGAGCGTCGCTCCTCCGCCCTCCGTTGTTGTTGGAGGGTGACTGCCTCCAACTGTCCAGTAGCGTCCTTCACGAGCCTCCTCCACAGAGGCCGATCTTGACACCGCTGGTACCGGTCATCGGCAAGTCCACTCAGCTCCACGTCCTCCTGTACCACGTCACTCCATCTCTTCTCTAGCCCGTGCCGCGCCCGTTTAGCCCCCTCGATCCGGCCGAACAAAAGCTGTGTCGGCATGCGGTGGCTGGGCATGCGGGCTAAATGACCCAGCCAACGCAGCCTTGTCTGCCGGAGGTGCTCACCGATGGGACTGTGCCCAGATCTTTCAAGGATTTGTGAGCTCCTCACACAATCCAGCCTGGTTAAACCCAGGATGGATCGTAGGCGGGCCAGCCTAAATGTTTCTAACCGGCGAAGATGTTCCATTAGGGGAGTCCACGTTTCGCAAGCGTAGAGAAGGGAGGGAATGACTGTGGCTGAGAAGACCTGAAGCTTAGTGTGGAGCGACAGACCAGGTAGCTTCCACACAGTGTTACGCAGCCGATGAAAAGATATTGCCGCTCGACTGATTCGGAGCGAGACCTCTGCTGTTAAACCGGAGCCGGTCATGAGCACACTGCCCAGGTATGGGAAACTCTCCACTCTCTCCACAACCTCCCCATCACCAATTGCGAGTTGTGGGGATGGAGTGTCCGATGGTACAAAATACCCAGGCAGGTGCTTAGTTTTGATGGGGCTGATGGTAAGGCCCCATCTCTTAGTGGCACGCTCCAGTCTCAGCAGCAGCGTCTCCAACTCCTCCTCTGAGTGAGCAGCCATCCCTCTAGACCGCACCCGGACATCGATCGGCCTCCCATTGTATCTGTATCAGATGGAAATTCCTCTGGTACAGCCATCGAAGGCTTCATGAACTACGTGGTCGAAATTGATGTTAAATAATGTGGGGAGCCAGAGGACATCCCTGTCGCACCCCAAGGTAAACAGGGAATGGCTCCAACTCCCGGCCACGTAATTTTATCCGGGCCTGCTCACCATCATGAAGGTCCTTAATGAGCGTGAGCAGAGGGTCAGGGACTCCAAAAGCACGAAGAACAACCCAGAGCCCTGGCCTACTGATGGTGTCATAGGCCTTGACCAGATCAATAAAGCAGAGATGTAGGTCTTGTTGGAATTCCCTACACCTCTGCTGTAGCAGACGGACAGAAAATATGGCATCTGTGCAGGACCGCCCTTTCCTGAAACCGCATTGGGGCTCCGCAAGCCTCTCCTCAGCGTGCCTGGCAAGGCGATGTTGAATAATCCTTGCCAGGACCTTTCCCGGCACACTGAGGAGTGAGATGCCCCTGTAGTTGTTACAGTCTGTGTGGTCCCCCCTTCTTAAAGAGGGGGACCACCAGGGCATCCTTTCAATCCTGCGGAACCCGTCCAGTGGTCCAGACTGTTGTTATGATGTCACATAGGGCAGTCTGTGCACAAACGCCGCCCTCCCTCAGCATTTCGCTTGGGAGATCGTCTCTGCCCGGTGCCTTTCCTGGTCTCAGACTCCGGATCGCCTTCAGTACTTCCTCAACTGATGGCACCTCAGCCAGCCACTCACAGGGGGTGACTTCTTCCAATATTTGAGGCACCGCAGCCTCAGCAGGGTCATCCTCACTTTGTGCCACGATGTTTTCCTGGCTGAGGGATTTCCCCTCCCCCAGGACCTCACAGAAATGCTCAGCAAATCTGCAAACCTGTTCCTGGAGGTCGGAGATTGGATCACCGTTTTTTCGCCTAATGATGGTAATAGGTGTGGCGCTGCAGGTTACTTTTTTGATGGAGTTAAATAGAGATTTGTGATCGCGGGCCACCGAGGCAAACTCCATTTCCTCAGCAACCCGCGACCACCACCCAACCTTGCAGCGCCTCACGGCTCTCCGAACCTCCGAGCGAAGGCTGCGGTAAGCCTCCTCATTCTCTGACGTGGGATTCTGTAGCCGATGACAGTGGGCCTGTCGCTTTTTCTCAACCATCCTGAACACCTCCTCTGTCATCCAGGGTCTCTGGGGAGGTCTGGACCGCGTACCCAAAGCAGCCAATGCAGCTGCATGAGTCACAGTCCTAAACCTCGCCCATTTCCCCTCAACAACTTTCATCAGCTAACCGAGACCAGGCCACCTTAGGTTGGAATGGGGTCCTGGGTGTACACCCACCACCGGAGTGGAAGAACGGGAGGCGCATCTTACAGATGACTAGTCGATGGTCAGAGGGCAGATCAGCTCCACGGTAGGTCCTGGTGTCAAGGACATGGGCCCGCATCCGCTGTTCCGTCACTACGTAGTCCAGCAGATGTTCTTGCTTGGACCCGGCATGCATCCATGATGTTGTGTGGATGCGCCGATGCCGGAACAGAGTGTTGGTAATTACAAGCCCATGGGCTGCACAAAAATCTAGCAGCCTCCTACCGTCGGGAATGGAACCCACGACTTCCTGCCGACCAGGCGAGGTAGTCAACATCTCTCAGTGTAATCGAACCCACGACCTCATGCGTACCAGGCGAGGTAGTCAACATCTCTCAGGCTAATCGATCCCACGGGATCTCCTGTAGACCAGGCGAGGTAGTCAACATCTCTCAGTGTAATCAGACCCACGACCTCCTGTAGACCAGGCGAGGTAGTCAACATCTCTCAGGCTAATCAAACCCACGGGACCTCCTGTAGACCAAACGAGGTAGTCAACATCTCTCAGGGTAATCGATCCCACAGGACCTCCTGCAGACCAGGCGAGGTGGTCAACATCTAGCAGGGTCGGGAATGGAACCCACGACCTCCTGCAGACCAGACGAGGTAGTCAACATCTCTCAGGCTAATCAATCCCACGGGACCTCCTGTAGACCAAGCGAGGTAGTCAACATCTCTCAGGGTAATCGATCCCACGGGACCTCCTGCAGACCAGGCGAGGTGGTCAACATCTCCCAGGGTCGTGAATGGAACCCACGACCTCCTGTAGACCAGGCGAGGTAGTCAACATCTCTCAGGGTCTGGATCGAACCCACGACCTCCTGCATACCAGGCGAGGTAGTCAACATCTCTCAGGGTCTGGATCGAACCCACGACCTCCTGCATACCAGGCGAGGTAGTCAACATCTCTCAGGCTAATCGAACCCATGGGACCTACTGTAGACCAGGCGAGGTAGTCAACATCTCTCAGGCTAATCGAACCCACGCGACCTCCTGCACACCAGGCGAGGTGGTCAACATCTCTCCGGGTCGGGAATGGAACCCACGACCTTCCTGCGGAGCCAGGCGAGGCGGTCAACATCTTTGAACAGTCTCATCTTAGCGGTGGCGACGGTGGTCGTAGCTTTTTTTAGTTTTTTTGTCAAACACTCACACGTTGCTTCTCCAGCCGAGCACTTTGTTCTTGTAGCAGGCGATCTCGAAGCGCTTGCCCGCCCTCTTCATGCGAACCACGGCCACATTCGTGAGGCGGATCTGGTTGGTGGGCGTGAAGATGGACATCCTCGCCGCGCCTGATAGCCGTCACAGTCGCTTGCGCGGGGGACGGGGCCGAGGATTTGCTCTTTTTCCGCCGACGAAATAGTGACGGGCAGACTTTTAAGTTACCCTTCCAAAGGGTTGCTAAATTTGGCGAGAGAGACAAAACACGGAGACGCGCACACACACACAAGCGGAGAGAGACGACAACAACCGCCATTAGCCACTGAGTGGCGGTGACGTCACCACGACGCTTGTGCCAGGCCATGTGCACCCTGAGGCCACGTGAAGTGTCGAACGCCCGCCGGCAGGAGGTCACGGGGCAGACCCAGGTGCCACGGGTCGACTGACTGAGATGACTGTGGCTGATGCACCACCTGTGCCCCCTACTGTGCCAACCTGCTGCGCTTTAGCCACCCGGCGCTCCGCTCGTTGTTGTGAGCGTCGCTCCTCCGCCCTCCGCTGTTGTGGGAGGGCGACTGCCTCCAACTGCCCAGCGGCGGCGTCCTTCACGAGCCTCCTCCTCCACAGAGGCCGATCTTGACACCGCCGGTACCGGTCATGGGCAAGTCCACTCAGCTGCACGTCCTCCTGCACCGCGTCACTACATCTCTTCTCTACACGTAGACACACACACACAAGCATAGACACACAGGTGTGCCTATGCTTGTGTGTGTGTGTGTGTCTCTCTGTATCTGTGTTTCGTCTCTCTCTCGAATTGAGCAATCTTTGGAAGAACGTCAATCAACCAGGAAGGGTGCCGTCTGTCGTGTGTTGTATTGCATTCTATTTATAAGCTTAGAAGGCTTATTCTTAGCTCTTTCGGTAAAGTCACGTTGAAGGGAAACAATAAAATAATAAAATATATATAAAACAATAAAAAATTCTCACGACGTTTCGACCGTAACGTAATCAGGTGTGAAAAAACCAACGACCGTTTGGGTTACGGTCGAAACGTCGTGAGAATTTTTTTATTGTTTTATATATATTTTATTATTTGATTGTTTCCCTTCTACGTGGCGACTTTACCGAAAGAGCTAAGAATACGAATCACTGCAGTCACGAAAGCTTTAAATCAAAATTCACTATACACTACTATTTGCTAGACTACTATACACCACACTACTATATGCTACACTACTATACACTACACTATACACTACACTACTATACACCACACTACTATACACCACACTACTATACACTACACTACTATACACTACACTACTATACACTACTACACTACTATACACCACACTACTATACACCACACTACTATACACCACACTACTATACACCACACTACTATACACCACACTACTATACACCACACTACTATACACCACACTACTATACACTACACTACTATACACTACACTACTATACACTACACTACTATACACCACACTACTATACATTACACTACTATACACTACACTACTATACACCACACTACTATACACTACACTATACACTACACTATACACTACACTACTATACACCACACTACTATACACTACACTACTATACACTACACTATACACTACACCACACTACTATACACTACACTACTATTTGCTAGACCAATTTCAACCGAGAAGATGGATTCTGGCTTAGCAATCATTGGAAGGATTCGATAAACCATTTCAGGCCTTAATTGATTGTTCACGCTTGCGGTGGCTTTCAGGCAGCGTACATTAATTTTTCGTCTCTCCCCCTCCTCCTCTTTTCAGAACATAGACGGACTCGTATTTAATTGTTTCCCTTCAACGTGGTGACTTTACCGAAAGAGCCAAGAATATGAATCACTGCAGTCACGAAAGCTTTCAATCAAGACTTAGGAGGCTGGTTTCCTCATTCATTCTTACCCGATGACGACTGCTTCTGCTGCAATCGAAACGTCGCATTCTGTCATCACATTCAAATGCATTATCTTTCCACGTCACTTGAACTGAAAGAACCAAGGGGCGCTTGTAGGTGGGGGAGTTGATAGTCGAGACGATGGGACGAAGGGGGGGGTGTCTCTATCTTCTTTGGTTCTTTCGGTAAAGTCACGTAGAATGATAATAAAATAATAAATTGATAAAATAAAATAACACGATAATATTCTCACGACGTTTCGGCCACAACACAAGCGGCCTTCATCAGGTGAAGGGGGCGAGACTGTCTGGTAGGACAGCGCTGGAGTGAGGGGGTGTCTCTACTTCATGTATGTTTTGGTAAGCCGCATAATCTTGGTGGCCTGGCAGCAGAGGGTTTCAACGGAAACTGTTCAGTTTGATCAATTAATGCGGTCGAATCAGAAATTATTCTGTTGGTTTGTGTGACAAGGCTGTTGGTGGCGTCGAGTAATTCTTTAATTTTGTTGTTGTTGTTGTATTCTGTTTCATCCATGATGACAGTGGCATTGCCCTTGTCGGCTGAGAGGACTACAATGTCATCCCTCTTTTTTTTATTTATATAATTCAAAACGCTCATCTTTGCTGAGGTTGCTAGCTGGCATCTTAGCGTCGCGAGAATTTAATTGTTTTATATATATATTTATTATTTATTGTTTCCCTTCAACGTGACTTTACCGAAAGGACCAAGAATATGAATCACTGCAGTCACGAAAAGTTTTAAACCAAAATTGTTATTGTCGTTGTCAGCTGTACGGTTGATAGGACTGGGGAATAGTCCTGGGTCACAGTTATAGAGATACACACACACACACACACCTACCGAGCCTGATAGTTGTTAAAGTTGCTCTCAACTAATTGCAGTTAACTTTAAGTACCGCACCTTGAATTGATGATGATGATGATGACGATGACGTTGTTGTGATCGTACGGTTGACAGGACTGGAGTCTTAGTCTCGTTTCGTAGCGATGGAGAGTCACACACCTACCGAGCCTGATAGTTGTTAAAGTCGCTCTACCCCGGTGGCTTTTACTAATCAATTACCGTGGATGTCTCACCTGACGAAGATCGCTATGTGATGCGATCCAAACGTCGTGATCACGGTTGATATGGCCGCGATCTTGTCCGGATCTTAGCGATGCGTGTACACACACTACCGCGCCTGATAGTTGTTAAAGTAGCTCTCAACTAATTGCAGTTAACTTTAAGTACCGTACCTTGAATTGATGATGACGTTGATGTTGTTGTTATCGTACGGTTGGCAGGACTGGAGTCTTAGTCTCGTTTCGTAGCGATGGAGAGTCACACACCTACCGCGCCTGATAGTTGTTAAAGTAGCTCTCAACTAATTGCAGTTAACTTTAAGTACCGTACCTTGAATTGATGATGATGACGATGACGTTGTTGTTATCGTACGGTTGACATGACTGGAGTCTTAGTCTCGTTTCGTAGCGATGGAGAGTCACACCTACCGAGCCTGATAGTTGTTAAAGTAGCTCTCAACTAATTGCAGTTAACTTTAAGTACCGTACCTTGAATTGATGATGATGATGATGATGACGTTGACGTTGTTGTTATCGTACGGTTGGCAGGACTGGAGTCTTAGTCTCGTTTCGTAGCGATGGAGAGTCACACCTACCAAGCCTGATAGTTGTTAAAGTAGCTCTCAACTAATTGCAGTTAACTTTAAGTACCGTACCTTGAATTGATGATGATGACGTTGATGTTGTTGTTATCGTACGGTTGGCAGGACTGGAGTCTTAGTCTCGTTTCGTAGCGATGGAGAGTCACACACCTACCGCGCCTGATAGTTGTTAAAGTAGCTCTCAACTAATTGCAGTTAACTTTAAGTACCGCACCTTGAATTGATGATGATGATGATGACGTTGATGTTGTTGTTATCGTACGGTTGACAGGACTGGAGTCTTAGTCTCGTTTCGTAGCGATGCGTGTACACACACTACCGCGCCTGATAGTTGTTAAAGTTGCTCTCAACTAATTGCAGTTAACTTTAAGTACCGTACCTTGAATTGATGATGATGACGATGACGTTGTTGTTGTTATCGTACGGTTGACAGGACTGGAGTCTTAGTCTCGTTTCGTAGCGATGGAGAGTCACACACCTACCGAGCCTGATAGTTGTTAAAGTAGCTCTCAACTAATTGCAGTTAACTTTAAGTACCGTACCTTGAATTGATGATGATGATGACGTTGACGTTGTTGTTATCGTACGGTTGACAGGACTGGAGTCTTAGTCTCGTTTCGTAGCGATGGAGAGTCACACACCTACCGAGCCTGATAGTTGTTAAAGTAGCTCTCAACTAATTGCAGTTAACTTTAAGTACCGTACCTTGAATTGATGATGATGATGACGTTGATGTTGTTGTTATCGTACGGTTGACAGGACTGGAGTCTTAAGTCTCGTTTCGTAGCGATGGAGAGTCACACACCTACCGAGCCTGATAGTTGTTACACGTTGAAATTATCGACAAGTTAAAGCTTGTATTGCTACTGAAAGTTGAATTCGACCCGAACACACTGAATATACCAGACACAAACTGTGAATACCCACACCGTGATCAATTGCACACTTATAATATAAATACACCACACACACATTAGTATAATAACACTACGGTTTTGTATAAATTGTTGTAACATCTATAACGTAACTACACCGTACAGTACACCACGTACTACCACTATACTACGTACTTTAAGCAACTATGTACCCTAACCTGTCACCACCAATACTACTTCTATATAAACCATGTACTAAATAAGCTTCATATTATATACATTATGTACTATATAAGCTCTATACTATATAGACTATGTACTATATAAGCTTTATACTATATAAACTATGTACTATATACACTATGTACTATATAAACTGTGTACTATATAAACTATGTACTATTTAAACTATGTACTATATAAACTACGTAGAATATAAACTATGTACTAATTAAACTACGTACTATATAAACCATGTACTATTTAAACTATGTACTATATAAAATATTTACTATATAAACTATTTACTATATAAACTACGTAGTATATAAACTATGTACTAATTAAACTACGTACTATATAAACCATGTACTATATAAACTCTGTACTATATAAACCATGTACTATTTAAACTATGTACTATATAAACTATTTACTATATAAACTATTTACTATATAAACTACGTACTATATAAACTCTGTACTATATAAACTATGTACTATTTAGGCTCTGTACTATAAGCAACTTTATACTATAAGCAACTCTGTACTAAATTTCACTACCACTATCACCACCACTACTACTACTAATACGTAGACTCTGTACTATATAGACTAGGTCCTATATAAGCTTCATACTATATACATTATGCTCTATAAAAGCTTTATACTATATTCATTATGTTCTATATAAGCTTTATACTATATACATTATGTCCTATATAAGCTTTATACTATATACGTTATGTCCTATATAAGCTTTATACTATATTCATTATGTCCTATATAAGCTTTATACTATATACATTATGTCCTATATAAGCTTTATACTATATACATTATGTCCCATATAAGCTTTATACTATATTCATTATGTTCTATATAAGCTTTATACTATATACATTATGTTCTACATAAGCTTTATACTATATAAATTATGTCCTATATAAGCTTTATACTATATATATTATGTTCTATATAAGCTTTATACTATATACATTATGTCCTATATAAGCTTTATACTATATACATTATGCCCTATATAAGCTTTATACCATATACATTATGTTCTATATAAGCTTTACACTATATGCATTATGTTCTATATAAGCTTTATACTATATTCATTGTCCTATATAAGCTTTATACTATATACATTATGTCCTATATAAGCTTTATACTATATTCATTATGTTCTACATAAGCTTTATACTGAACATTTATATTTAAAGCATTCGTGACTGTAGGGATTCATCTGCTGGGTTCTTTCGGTAAAGTCACCACCACGTAGAATGGAGATAAAATAATAAAAATAACAGAATAAAAATGATTCTGTTATTATTTAAAATAATAATAACAGAATAAAAATTATTGTTATTATTTTTATCATCTTATCTCCAACAGAATAAAAAATTATCGTCATTATTTGTATTATTTTATCTCCATTCTACGTGGTGACTTTACCGAATGGACCAAGAAGACTTCATACTATACGCATTATGTACTAAATAAGCTTTATAATATAAATAAACTCAAACCAGGCTCACGTTAAGAGCGCCTTACCGTGGAGATAGTCGCCTTAAAGGTACGCCGGTCGTCCTCGTAGTCGCTACGAAGGCATACTCCTAATTATAAACTCGCCTATTGGTAATTATAACTTATTGATCATTCATAATCACGATAATTCGTGTTGCTGATGCTGATTGATCGACGCCAAAATCGGCGAACGCGTTCGCGTTAAAGACACCAGAGCCGCTTCCTTCCGTTCAGTTGGCGGCGGAAGATGTCTACCGCCACCGGAAGATACGGACAGACGTCTACCGCCACCGGAAGATGCGGAGGAAGACGTCTACCGCCACCGGATGATGCGGAAGACGTCTACCGCCACTGGAAGATACGGAAGACGTCTACCGCCACTGGAAGATGCGGAGGAAGACGTCTTCCGGTAGAGGTAGTTGGAAAATAGCTTCTTGTTGCGTCTATCAGAAGACATCTTCCGGAAGAGGAATAGATCTTCCGGAAGAACTGTTTTTTTTACGTCCGCTAGAGACATATTCTTCTTCCGGAAGAATACTTCCTCCACCGTAAGCCGCAAATTTTAGTTTTTTTATTCTCCCTCTCTCTGAGTAAAGGTGTAAAAAAAATTACAGCGACGTTGAAACTTATTTCTTATAAGTAAAAAAAACATAAAACTGTCGAGATTCGAGCGAATAAAAAATAAAATTGTGTCCCCTACACCCACGGACGCAGAAAGCGAAGGCGGCGCTCGCCATTTTACAATCGCGTTTTTCACCACACAGCGGCGGCGGCAGCGCAGCGTTTTGACCCTCGCGCGGCCACCGTCTCGGCCTTACCCACCCATCAACCGCCACTCAATGGCTGCCGATACGACAGGTGAAGTATACAGACACAGAGAGAGACACAGAGACACAGACACAGAGAGAGAGACACAGACACAGAGACACAGAGACAGAGAGAGACACAGAGACAGAGAGAGACACAGAGACAGAGAGAGACACAGAGACAGAGAGAGACACAGAGACAGAGAGAGACACAGAGACAGAGAGAGACACAGAGACAGAGAGAGACAGAGACACATAGACACACAGAGAGAGACACAGAGAGAGACACAGAGACAGAGAGAGACATAGACACAGAGAGAGACACAGAAACACAGAGAGAGACACAGAGAGAGACACAGAGAGAGAGAGACAGGGGCACAGAGAGACAGAGACACAGACACAGAGAGAGACACAGAGAGACAGAGAGAGACACAGAGACAGAGAGAGACACAGAGACACAGAGACAGACACAGAGAGACAGACACAGAGAGACACAGAGACACACACAGAGACACACACAGAGATACACAGACACAGAGAGAGACACAGAGACACAGAGACACACAGACACAGAGAGAGACAGAGAGAGACATAGACACAGAGAGACACAGAGAGAGACACAGAAACACAGAGAGAGACACACAGAGACAGAGACACAGAGAGAGACACGGAGACACAGAGAGAGAGAGACAGGGACACAGAGAGACAGAGACACAGACACAGAGAGACACACAGAGAGAGACATAGAGACAGAGAGAGACACAGAGAGACAGAGACACAGAGACACACAGAGACACACACAGAGACACACACAGAGACACACAGAGACACACAGAGACACACACAGAGATACACAGACACAGAGACACAGAGACACACACAGAGACACAGAGACACACAGAGACAGAGAGAGACACAGAGACACACAGAGAGACACACACACAGAGACACACAGAGACACACACCGAGACACAGAGACACACACACACAGACACACACAGAGACACAGAGACACACACACACAGACACACACAGAGACACAGAGACACACACACAGAGACAAAGACAAAGATCCCCCTTATAGCCTTAACAGACTGTAGGGGCAAGTGCTGTTAGCGAGCACCTATGAAGGCCGGATCGGTACACGAGGAGGTGGGTGGCCAGCACCACGCCCGACCGCCTTTGTCTCCCCAGTGGCGATGTTTACACACCGCACCGGGTACTCATTTGAGGCTGAGTCGACCTAAGGGGAGGCCTGGGACCGGTTCAGATAATCGTCACTGGTGTTGGCCGTGAGCGGGAATCGAACCCGGGTCGCCAGGTTCATAGTGCAGCGTAGCGCTAACCGCTACACTATCGCTCCCCACAGAGACACACATACGGTGACACACACAGAGACAGACACATAGACACACAGAGACACAGAGAAACACACACATAGACACATACACACAGAGACACACATAGACATAGACACACACAGACACATAGACACACACACATAGAGACCCATAGAGATCCAGAGTGGGTCTCTGGATCTCTATGGATCTGGGTCTCTATCTCAGTGGGTCTCTATGGATCTCTGTATCTCTATGGGTCTCTGGATCTGGGTCTCTATGGGTCTCTGTATCTCTATGGGTCTCTGGATCTGGGTCTCTATGGGTCTCTGTATCTCTATGGGTCTCTATGGATCTGGGTCTCTATGGGTCTATGTATCTCAGTGTGTCTCTGTATCCTTGTGGGTCTCTATAGGTCTGGGTCTCTATGGGTCTCTGTATCTCTATGGATCTGGGTCTCTGTATCTCTATGGGTCTGGGTCTCTATGGGTCTCTATGGATCTGGGTCTCTATGGATCTCTATGGGTCTCTATGGGTCTGTATCTCTATGGGTCTCTATGGGTCTGGGTCTCTATGGGTCTCTATCTCTATGGATCTGGGTCTCTGTATCTCTATGAGTCTGGGTCTCTATGGGTCTCTATGGATCTGGGTCTCTATGGATCTCTATGGGTCTCTGTGGGTCTCTATGGGTCTGCATCTCTATGGGTCTCTATGGATCTGGGTCTTTATGGGTCTCTGTAGTGTTGGTGAATGATTGGGTGAGTGATTGAGTGAGTGATTGAGTGAGTGGTTGAGTAACTGAGCGAGTGAGTGAGTGATTGAGTGAGTGATTGAGTGAGTGGGTGAGTGAATGATTGAGTGAGGGATTGAGGGAGTGGGTGAGTGAGTGAGTGATTGAGTGATTCAGTGAGTGAGTGATTGAGTGAGTGGGTGAGTGAGGGATTGAGTAAGTGAGGGATTGAGCGATTGAATGGGTGAGTAACTGGTGAGTGATTGAGTGACTGATTGAGTGAGTGATTGAGTGATTGAGTGACTGAGTCAGTGAGTGATTGAGTGAGTGTGTGAGTGAGTGAGTGACTGAGTGAGTGATTGAGTGGATGAGTAACTCAGTGAGTGAGTGAGTGATTGAGTGAGTGATTGAGTGAGTGAGTGTGTGATTGAGTGAGTGAGTGATTGAGTGAGTGATTGAGTGAGTGATTGAGAGAGTGATTGAGTGAGTGATTGAGTGAGATCGAGTAACTGAGTGAGTGATTGAGAGAGTGATTGAGTGAGTGAGTGATTGAGTGAGTGATTGAGAGAGTGATTGAGTGAGAGAGTGATTGAGTGAGTGATTGATTGATTGAGTGAGTGATTGATTGAGTGAGTGATTGAGTGAGTGATTGAGTGACTGAGTGAGTAACTGAGTGATTGAGTGATTGAGTGAGTGAGTAACTGAGTGAGTAATTGAGTGAGGGAGTGATTGAGTGAGTGATTGAGTGACTGAGTGAGTAACTGAGTGAGTGATTGAGTGAGTGAGTAACTGAGTGAGTAATTGAGTGAGGGAGTGATTGAGTGAGTGAGTGATTGAGTGACTGAGTGAGTAACTGAGTGAGTGATTGAGTGAGTGAGTAACTGAGTGAGTGAGTGATTGATTGAGCAAGTGATTGATTTTGATTTAAAGCTTTCGTGACTGCAGTAATTCATATTCTTAGTTTTTTCGGTAAAGTCACGTTGAAGAGAAACAACAAAATAACAAAATATATATAAAACAATAAAAAATTCTCACGACGTTTCGACCATAACTCAAACGGTCATCATCAGGTGTGTCGGTTTGCATAAATTTATTTTGAAAACGGCATGTTTATTTATTTATATATATAAAAATAACGTTTGCGTCACGCGCAACGATGGCAGTTTGCCAGGACTAGTCCATCTATTTTTTGAAAAGAGGAGGGGGGAGACGAAATTTGTTTTTATGTATGCTGTCTGAAAGGCACTGTAAGTGTGAACAATCAATCAAGAACTGAAATGATTTATCAAATCTTTCCAATGATTGCTAAGATAGAATCCATCTTCTCGGTTGAAATTGTCTCTGTGTTTGTATATGTGGATAGCCTCATGAACGAATCTCTCATGGAAGCCAGATGGCTTACAAAGAACCTCCGTCTTGGAAAAGTCAATGGCATGTGAGCCTACTAAATTAGAACAATGATCTGCTACGGCCGAGGTGTTGGTCCTACCGTGTTTAAGGTCTGCTTTATGTTCACGAATGCGGTCCGAGATATGGCGTTTGGTTTCTCCAATGTAACTACTACCACAGAGGCAACTTAGTTTGTAGACACCAGGGTATTGTATGTCCGGAATCACATCTTTTACAGACGGAACCAGATCACGGATTTTATGTAATGTGTTGAAACGGACCTGGATCTTGTGTTTATTCAAGATTTTGGAGATCTTTTTTGTGATCCCAGCAATGTAGGGTAAAGTGATGGTTTTGAAAGGCTCCTCAAGAGGGTTCTTCTTCATGGTTTGAGTGATAGCTTTGCGGATTGTATAGTCGGAGTAACCATTAGCCCTAAGAGCTTGGTGTACGTGCTTGAGTTCACTGCTTATGTGTTCCTGGTCGGATATGCATTGGGCTCTATGATACAGAGTCTTGATGAGAGAATTCTTCTGTGATGGATGGTGGTGGGAATCCGGTTTCAGATAAGCATCCGTATGGGTAGCTTTCCTGTAGACAGAGTGGCTCATTGAACCATCAGGTCTCTTTTTAATTAGGACATCCAAAAAAGGTATCTTGCCATCTATTTCGACTTCCATGGTAAATCTGATGGCTGGGTGTATGGAATTGATGTGGTCGAAGAATTGGTCTAGAGCAGGCCGGCCATGTGGCCAGATGACAAAAGTGTCATCCACGTACCTCTTCCATAAGGTTGGGCGCAGAGTGGCAGTCTGGATGGCGTCAGTCTCAAATTTCTCCATGAAAATGTTAGCTATAACTGGAGAAAGGGGGGAGCCCATTGGGGTGCCCTCAGTTTGTTTGTAGAAAGTTCCATTCCAAGTGAAGTATGTATTGGTTAAACAGTGTCTCACCAGGGGGGGTACCTCAGTGTTTAGTCCTTGATGAACCAAGTCTTCAATGATTGCAATGGTGTCAGGTACAGGAACCTTGGTGAATAAGGAAACTACATCAAAACTGACAAGCAGGTCGTCTGGGGACAGGGAAATACCCTTGATTGTTGATACCAGGTGAGTAGAATTTTGTACCGCAGAGGTGGTCTTTCCAGTGAAAGGACGCAGGATTTCAGACAAAAAACGAGCTAGTTTGTAGGTGGGGGAGCTGATAGTAGAGACTATGGGACGAAGAGGTTCTATTTCCGATGGTCTGAAATCCGTTTTAGCTAAAGGTCTAAACTTTGCAGTCACACCTAAACACATACCAGTTAATGATATAATTGCCCAAGTAGACGTTGCTCTCAGGGGCCTGGGTCACATCGCTGCAGACGTAGCAAGATCTGAAATCGCTGCAACCCTCAAAAACGCTAAGATGCCAGCTAGCAACCTCAGCAAAGATGAGCGTTTTGAATTATATAAATTAAAAAAGAGGAATGATATTGTAGTTCTCTCAGCTGACAAAGGCAATGCTACTGTTATCATGGATAAAATAGAATACAACAACAAAATTAAAGAATTACTCGACGATGGTAGTTATACAAAAATAAAAAGAGATCCCACCAACAGCCTCGTCACACAAACCAACAAAATAATTTCTGATTCAACCGCATTAATTGATCAATCTAAACAGTTTTCGTTGAAACCTTCTGCTGCCAGGCCACCAAGATTATACGGCTTACCAAAAATACATAAAGTTGATACACCTCTTCGTCCCATAGTCTCTACTATCAGCTCCCCCACCTACAAACTAGCTCGTTTTTTGTCTGAAATCCTGCGTCCTTTCACTGGAAAGACCACCTCTGCGGTACAAAATTCTACTCACCTGGTATCAACAATCAAGGGTATTTCCCTGTCCCCAGACGACCTGCTTGTCAGTTTTGATGTAGTTTCCTTATTCACCAAGGTTCCTGTACCTGACACCATTGCAATCATTGAAGACTTGGTTCATCAAGGACTAAACACTGAGGTACCCCCCCTGGTGAGACACTGTTTAACCAATACATACTTCACTTGGAATGGAACTTTCTACAAACAAACTGAGGGCACCCCAATGGGCTCCCCCCTTTCTCCAGTTATAGCTAACATTTTCATGGAGAAATTTGAGACTGACGCCATCCAGACTGCCACTCTGCGCCCAACCTTATGGAAGAGGTACGTGGATGACACTTTTGTCATCTGGCCACATGGCCGGCCTGCTCTAGACCAATTCTTCGACCACATCAATTCCATACACCCAGCCATCAGATTTACCATGTAAGTCGAAATAGATGGCAAGATACCTTTTTTGGATGTCCTAATTAAAAAGAGACCTGATGGTTCAATGAGCCACTCTGTCTACAGGAAAGCTACCCATACGGATGCTTATCTGAAACCGGATTCCCACCACCATCCATCACAGAAGAATTCTCTCATCAAGACTCTGTATCATAGAGCCCAATGCATATCCGACCAGGAACACATAAGCAGTGAACTCAAGCACGTACACCAAGCTCTTAGGGCTAATGGTTACTCCGACTATACAATCCGCAAAGCTATCACTCAAACCATGAAGAAGAACCCTCTTGAGGAGCCTTTCAAAACCATCACTTTACCCTACATTGCTGGGATCACAAAAAAGATCTCCAAAATCTTGAATAAACACAAGATCCAGGTCCGTTTCAACACATTGCATAAAATCCGTGATCTGGTTCCGTCTGTAAAAGATGTGATTCCGGACATACAATACCCTGGTGTCTACAAACTAAGTTGCCTCTGTGGTAGTAGTTACATTGGAGAAACCAAACGCCATATCTCGGACCGCATTCGTGAACATAAAGCAGACCTTAAACACGGTAGGACCAACACCTCGGCCGTAGCAGATCATTGTTCTAATTCAGTAGGCTCACATGCCATTGACTTTTCCAAGACGGAGGTTCTTTGTAAGCCATCTGGCTTCCATGAGAGATTCGTTCATGAGGCTATCCACATATACAAACACAGAGACAATTTCAACCGAGAAGATGGATTCTATCTTAGCAATCATTGGAAAGATTTGATAAATCATTTCAGTTCTTGATTGATTGTTCACACTTACAGTGCCTTTCAGACAGCATACATAAAAACAAATTTCGTCTCCCCCCTCCTCTTTTCAAAAAATAGATGGACTAGTCCTGGCAAACTGCCATCGTTGCGCGTGACGCAAACGTTATTTATATATATATAAATAAATATGCCGTTTTCAAAATAAATTTATGCAAACCGACACACCTGATGATGACCGTTTGAGTTATGGTCGAAACGTCGTGAGAATTTTTTATTGTTTTATATATATATTTTGTTATTTTGTTGTTTCTCTTCAACGTGACTTTACCGAAAAAACTAAGAACAAGTGATTGATGTTATTGTTGTTGACATTATTGTTGTTGACATTGTCGTTGTTGACGTCATTGTTGTTGTTGACATTGTCGTTGTTGACGTCATTGTTGTTGTTGACGTCATTGTTGTTGACATTGTCGTTGTTGACGTCATTGTCGTTGTTGACGTCATTGTTGTTGTTGACGTCATTGTTGTTGTTGACGTCATTGTTGTTGTTGTTGTTCGCCAGCGGGGATGTCCCCGCAGAAGTTCTCGGCGGTGTTTGTGGCGGCGTTCTCGCTCCTGGTGGGGCTGCCGGTGTGGTGGAGAACCACGGCGGTGACGCGGACGGCGCTGCCACACGCCGACATCGCCCGGCTAGACCACGCCAAGGTGGTGGTGGTGGTGGTGATGGTGGTGGTGGTTGTTATGGTGGTGGTGGTGGTGATGGTGGTGGTGGAGGTGGAGGTGGTGGTGGTGGTGGTGATGGTGGCGATGATGGTGGTGGAGGTGGAGGTGGTGGTGATGGTGGTGATGGTGGTGGTGGTGGAGGTGGTGGTGGTGGTGATGGTGGTGGTGATGATGGTGGTGGTGATGGTGGTGGTGATGGTGGTGGTGGTGGTGGAAGTGGAGGTGGTGGTGGTGGTGATGGTGGTGGTGGTGGTGGTGATGATGGTGGTGATGGTGATGATGGTGGTGATGGTGATAGTGGTGGTGTTGATGGTGGTGATGGTGGTGATAGTGGTGGTGGCGGCAGTGGTGGTGGTCGTGATGGTGGTGGTGATGGTGATGGTGCTGATAGTGGTGGTGGTGATGGTGGTGGTGATGGTGATGATGGTGGTGATGGTGGTGATGATGATGGTGGTGATGGAGTTGGTGGTGGTGGTGATGATGCTCGTGATGGTGATGGAGGTGGTGGTAGTGGTGGTGATGATGATGGTTGCGGTGGTGGTGGTGATGGAGGTGGTGGTGATGGTGGTGGTGGAGGTGATGATGGTGGTGATGATTTTGGTGGTGATGGTGGTGATGGTGGTGGTGATGGTGATGCTGGTAGTGGTGATGGTGGTGATGGTGATGATGGTGGTGGTGGTGGTGGTAGTAGTGGTAGTGGTGATGGTGATGATGATGGAGGTGGTGATGGTGGTAGTGGTGGTGGTGATGGTGGTGGTGGTGTTGGAGGTGGTGATGGTGGTAGTGGTGGTGGTGATGGTGGTGGTGATGGAGTTGGTGATGGTGGTGGTGATGGTGATGGTAACACACCACTACCACACGCTGACATCATGGGTAACATTACAGTAGGGGTATCTGTGGGACTTTATAGGTCTCTGTGGGTCTCTATGGGTCTCTGTGGGTCTCTGTATAGGTCTCTGTGGGTATCTGTGGGTCTTTATAGGTCTCTGTGGGTCTCTATATAGGTCTTTGTGGGTCTCTGTGGGTCTTTGTGGGTCTCTGTGGGTCTCTATGGGTCTCTGTGGGTCTCTGTAGGTGTCTGTGGGTCTCTATGGGTCTCTGTGGGTCTCCATGGGTCTATATGGGTCTTAATATGTCTCTGTGGGTCTTTATAGGTCTCTGTGGGTCTCTATATAGGTCTTTGTGGGTCTCTGTGGGTCTTTGTGGGTCTCTGTGGGTCTCTATGGGTCTCTGTGGGTCTCTGTAGGTGTCTGTGGGTCTCTGTGGGTCTCTGTGGGTCTTAATATGTCTCTGTGGGTCTCTGTGGGTCTCTGTGGGTCTTAATATGTCTCTGTGGGTCTCTGTGGGTCTCTGTGGGTCTTAATATGTCTCTGTGGGTCTCTGTGGGTCTTTATAGGTCTCTGTGGGTCTCTATATAGGTCTCTGTGGGTGTCTGTGGGTCTCTGTGGGTCTCTGTGGGTCTCTGTGAGTCTCTGTGCGTCTCAATGGGTCTCTGTGGGTCTCTATGGGTCTCTGTGGTTTTCTGTGGGTCTCTGTGGGTCTCTGTGGGTCTCTGTGGGTCTTTGTGGGTCTTTGTGGGTCTCTGTGGGTCTCTGTGGGTCTCTGTGGGTCTCTATATAGGTCTCTGTGGGTGTTTGTGGGCCTTTATAGGTCTCTGTGGGTCTCTATGGGTCTCTGTGGGTCTCTGTGGGTCTCTGGGTCTCTATGGGTCTTTATAGGTCTCTGTGGGTCTCTATGGGTCTCTGTGGGTCTTTATAGGTCTCTGTGGGTCTCTATGGGTCTTTATAGGTCTCTGTGGGTGTTTGTGGGTCTCTGTATGAGTCGTTAGTTGGAGTTTAGTTTCACGTTGGGCCAATCCCCTCCAGGTGGAGTTGCTGGTTCCCATCGAGGTCGTGGTGACGGCTCAGGCTCTCTCCGCTGCTGGCCTGGACCAGGCCACCTTCGCCGCTCAGCTCATTCCGGACCAGCATCGTGTTGGTGGGTGGGTGGGTGGGTGAGTGGGTGGGTGAGTGGGTGGGTGAGTGGGTGAGTGGGTTGAGTAGGTGGGTGGGTGAGTGGGTGAGTGGGTGGGTGGGTGAGTGGGTGGGTGCGTGAGTGAGTGAGTGGGTGGGTGGGTGAGTGGGTGGGTGAGTGGGTGGGTGGGTGCGTGAGTGAGTGAGTGGGGGGGTGGATGAGTGGGTGAGTGGGTGCGTGAGTGGGTGGGTGGGTGGGTGAGTGGGTGGGTGGGTGGGTGGGTGAATGGGTGGGTGGGTGAATGGGTGGGTGGGTGAGTGGGTGGGTGGGTGCGTGGGTGGGTGGGTGCGTGGGTGGGTGGGTGCGTGGGTGGGTGGGTGCGTGGGTGAGTGGGTGAGTGAGTGGGTGGGTGAGTGGGTGGGTGAGTGGGTGGGTGAGTGGGTGGGTGAGTGACGTTGCCGTGCCCCCCCCCTCCCCCACCCAGGGGAGCGGAGGGACGACGGTGGGGACGATGACGACGTTGACGAGGAGGAGGAGGAGGAGGGGGACGTAGCAGTGCAGTACAACTACCGCGCTCGGGAAGCCTCCAGTGAGGAGGAGGAGATCCTCCGTCACCTCTCCATGGACTCCGCTACCCTTGCTGGCACGTGACCCCCTAGCCCCTCCCCCCTAGCCCCTTGCCCCGCCCCCCTAGCCCCTCCCCCCTGGCCCCCTTGCCCCTCCCCCCTAGGCCCCCTAGCCCCTCCCCCCTAGCCTCTCCCCCCCAGCCCCCCCTAGCCTCCTAGCCCCGCCCCCCTAGCCCCTCCCCCTAGCCCCCTTGCCCCTCCCCCCTAGGCCCCTTGCCCCTCCCCCCTAGCCCCTCCCCCCTAGCTCCCGTAGCCCCTCCCCCCTAGCCCCCTTGCCCCTCCCCCCTAGCCCTCCTAGCCCCGCCCCCCCACACAGAGACCCATAGACTCATCACACACAGAGACCCATAGACTCATCACCACACAGAGACCCATAGACTCATCACACAGAGACCCATAGACTCACCACACACAGAGACCCACAGACTCATCACACACAGAGACCCATAGACTCACCACCACACAAAGACCCATAGACTCATCACACACAGAGACCCATAGACTCATCACCACACAGAGACCCATAGACTCATCAGCACATAGAGACCCATAGACTCATCACCACACAGAGAGACCCATAGACTCAACACAGAGAGACCCATAGACTCATCACACACAGAGACCCATAGACTCATCACCACACAGAGACCCATAGACTCATCACACACAGAGACCCATAGACTCATCACACAGAGACCCATAGACTCATCACACAGAGACCCATAGACTCACCACACATAGAGACCCATATACTCATCACACACAGAAACCCACAGACTCACCACACACACTCACACACACATAGACTCACCACACACAGACTCACCACACACACAGACTCACCACACACAGACTCACCACACATAGACTCACCAGACACAGACTCACCACACACACTCACACACACACAGACTCACACACACACACAGACTC
>NC_133743.1:1064828-1077328 GCF_048934315.1 Petromyzon marinus
GAACCCTCAGCCTCTACATCCTCCACGACAACCGGCGGCAACAACATCAACAACAACAACAACAGGAGCCACAACAACAACATGAAGATGATGATGGTGGTGGTGGCGGTGGTGGTGTCGCAGCAACAGCGACGCCACCTCATCGTCCAGAAGTCCCGGCGTTTTCCTCCACCTCCTCGTCCACCTCCTCCTCCTCCTTCAGCGTGATCCCCGGGCGACACCGATCGGCGTTTCTTCTCCTCCGCTGCGGTGATGGCGGCGGCGGCGACGACGATGATGATGATGATGTTGGTTGTGGCGGCCGTGGCAGGCGGGCCGTGCACCAGGCCGTGGCGAGGATGGCGCCCGGCGTGGCGGCGATCGCCGCCGCGACGAGGACGCACGGCAAGGAGGGGCGTCATGGCCACCAGCAGCAACAGCAGCAGCACCAGCAGCACCAGCAGCAGCACCAGCAGCAGCACCACCAGCACCAGCAGCAGTACCCCCAGCAGCAGCAGCAGCAGACGAGAGGCGGCAGAGAGAGAGCACAGGAGGAGGCACGGAGTATGAGAGCCCTCCCTTCCAGCCTCGGTGAGTGTCTGTGTGTGTTTGTGTGTGTCTGTGTGTGTGTCTGTGTGTGTGTGTCTGTATGTGTGTGTGTGTGTCTGTGTGTGTGTGTCTGTGGGAGCGTGGCGGTGAGGTGTGGGAAGCTGTAAGCCCCAGGCTACTTTGGGCCCGCCTTCCCATCAACCGGAGGCGAGGAGTGGTGGTCGTGGTTACTTATGCCCCCACCGAAGATGAACATCCGTGGAGGGATGCAGGCAAAGCCGATGAGTCAGATGCCTTCTATGACCTCCTGTCACAGGTGCTGGCTAAAGTGGCCCCTCGGGATAGAGTCATCATGTTGGGTGACTTCAATGCCCGAGTTGGTCATGATACTGGCACCTGGTCTGGAGTGATTGGAGGGCATGGGCCAGATCAGCTCAATAACAACGGTAGGAGGCTGCTAGATTTTTGTGCAGCCCATGGGCTTGTAATTACCAACACGCTGTTCCGGCATCGGTGCATCCACACAACATCACGGATGCATGCCGGGTCCAAGCAAGAACATCTGCTGGACTACATAGTGACGGACCAGCGAATGCGAGCCCATGTCCTTGACACCAGGACCTACCGTGGAGCTGATCTGCCCTCTGACCATCGACTAGTCATCTGTAAGATGCGCCTGCCATTCTTCCAACCCGGTGGTGGGTGTACACCCAGGACCCCATTCCAACATAAAGTGGCCTGGTCTCAGTTATCTGATGAAAGTTGCAAGCGAGAATTTCATCATCGCTTGCGGCTGGGATTGGCATCGTCCCCGACTCCTCCTGATGTCGAGGCTAAATGGGCGAGGTTTAGGACTGTGACTCATGCAGCTGCAATGGCTGCTTTGGGTACGCGGTCCAGACCTCCCCAGAGACCCTGGCTGACAGAGGAGGTGTTCAGGATGGTTGAGAAAAAGCGACAGGCCCACTGGCATCAGCTACAGAATCCCACGTCAGAGAATGAGGAGGCTTACCGCAGCCTTCGCTCGGAGGTTCGGAGAGCCGTGAGGCGCTGCAAGGATGGGTGGTGGTCGCGGGTTGCTGAGGAGATGGAGTCTGCCTCAGTGGCCCGTGATCACAAATCTCTATTTAACTCCATCAAAAAAGTAACCTGCAGCGCCACACCTATTACCATCATTAGGGGAAAAAACGGTGATCCAATCTCCGACCCCCAGGAACAGGTTCGCAGATTTGCTGAGCATTTCTGTGAGGTCCTGGGGGAGGGAAAATCCCTCAGCCAGGAAAACATCGTGGCACAAAGTGAGGATGACCCTGCTGAGGCTGCGGTGCCTCAAATATTGGAAGAAGTCACCCCCTGTGAGTGGCTGGCTGAGGTGCCATCTGCTGAGGAAGTATTGAAGGCGATCCGGAGTCTGAGACCAGGAAAGGCAGCGGGCAGAGATGATCTCCCAAGCGAAATGCTGAGGGAGGGTGGCGTTTGTGCACAGACTGCCCTATATGACATCATAACAACAGTCTGGACCATTGGACGGGTTCCGCAGGATTGGAAGGATGCCCTGGTGGTCCCCCTTTTTAAGAAGGGGGACCGCACAGACTGTAACAACTGCAGGGGCATCTCACTCCTCAGTGTGCCGGGAAAGGTCCTGGCAAGGATTATTCAGCATCGCCTTGCCAGGCACGCTGAGGAGAGGCTTGCGGAGCCCCAATGCGGTTTCAGGAAAGGGCGGTCCTGCACAGATGCCATATTTTCTGTCCGTCTGCTACAGCAGAGGTGTAGGGAATTCCAACACGACCTACATCTCTGCTTTATTGACCTGGTCAAGGCCTATGATACCATCAGTAGGCCTGGGCTCTGGGTCGTTCTTCGTGCTTTTGGAGTACCTGACCCTCTGCTCACGATCATTAAGGACCTTCATGATGGTGAGCGGGCCCGGGTAAAACTACGTGGCCGGGAGTCAGAGCTATTCCCTGTACACCTTGGGGTGCGACAGGGATGTCCTCTGGCTCCCACATTATTTAACATCTATTTTGACCACGTAGTTCGTGAAGCCTTCAATAGCTGTACCGGGGGAATCTCCATATGGTACAGATATAATGGGAGGCTGATCGATGCCCGGGTGCGGTCAAGGGATGGCTCCCTATTGCTCAACCACGTTATGTATGCTGATGATTTGGTAATAGCTACTCAGTCAGAGGAGGAGTTGGAGACGCTGCTGCTGAGACTGGAGCGTGTCACTAAGAGGTGGGGCCTTACCATCAGCCCCACCAAAACTAAGCACCTGCCTGGGTATTTTGTACCATCGGACACTCCACCCCCACAACTCCCGATCGGTGATGGGGCAGTTGTGGAGAGAGTGGAGAGTTTCCCATACCTGGGCAGTGTGCTTATGACTGGCTCCAGTTTAACAGCAGAGGTCTCACTCCGAATCAGTCGAGCGGCAATATCTTTTCATCGGTTGCGTAACGCTGTGTGGAAGCTACCTGGTCTGTCGCTCCGCACTAAGCTTCAGGTCTTCTTGGCCACGGTCATTCCCTCCCTTCTCTACACTTGCGAAACGTGGACCCCCCTAATGGAACATCTTCGCCGGTTAGAAACATTTAGGCTGGCCTGCCTACGATCCATCCTGGGTTTAACCAGACTGGATTGTGTGAGGAGCTCACAAATCCTTGAAAGATCTGGGCAAGGTCCCATCGGTGAGCTCCTCCGGCGGGCCAGGCTGCGATGGCTGGGTCATGTAGCCCGCATGCCCAGCCACCGCATGCCGAAACAGCTTTTGTTCGGCCGGATTGAGGGGGCAAAGCGGGCGCGGCACAGGCTAGAGAAGAGATGGAGTGATGTGGTACAGGAGGACGTGGAGCTGAGTGGACTTGCCGATGACTGGTACCAGCGGTGTCAAGATCGGCCTCTGTGGAGGAGGCTCGTGAAGGATGCTACTGGGCAGTTGGAGGTAGTCGCCCTCCAACAACAACGGAGGGCGGAGGAGCGACGCTCACAACAACGAGCGGAGCGCCGGGTGGCTAAAGCACAGCAGGTTGGCACAGTAGGGGGCACAGGTGGTGCATCAGCCAGTCATCTCAGTCAGTCGACCCGTGGCACCTAGGTCTGCCCTGTGACCTCCTGCCAGCGGGCGTTCGACACTTCACGTGGCCTCAGGGTGCACATAGCCTGGCACAAGCGTCGTGGTGACGTCACCGCCACTTAGTGGCGAATGGCGGTTGTTGTTGTTGTGTGTCTGTGGGTGTGTCTGTGTGTGTGTCTGTGTGTGTGTCTGTGTGTGTCTGTGTGTGTGTCTGTGTGTGTGACTGTGTGTGTGACTGTGTGTATGTCTGTCTGTGTGTGTGTGTGTGACTGTCTGTGTGTCTGGACAGTGCTGTGGGGGGAGGGCCAATTCCGATTGGTTCCTCCCCTCATGGCATCTGTGACCACCACAGGGGCTAAACGGGGGTTCTGGACGGGTGCGAGGGGCTCGTAACCCCTCCACCTTCAAAAAATTACCACTAAACTACGACTTAAACTTAAATATGTAACTAATAAGCTTGTGCCGGAGGCCCCGGGGGGACAGGCGTCTATGACGTCTCCTGGCCAAACCCCAATTGGCGGAGCCAGGAGATTGAATCTCAACCCTCGGGGCTCCTCCAGAAACAATGAAAAGCCACTACGGGTGGCCACGTGGAATGTTCGAACGCTCACCGCGGAGGAGAGGCTGCCACTCCTCTGTCGGGAGCTGGACCGGTACTGCCTGGATCTCTGCGGCATTCAGGAGGTCCGGTGGACCGGCTCTGGCTCCTGCCACCATGAGGGGTGGGGACAGTCCTCTACTCGGGGCAGCAGACTGCCAAACAACAGGGTGTGGCTCTTCTTCTGAACAAAAGAATGAAGGGGGCGTGGGAGCGTGGCGGTGAGGTGTGGGAAGCTGTAAGCCCCAGGCTACTTTGGGCTCGCCTTCCCGTCAACCGGAGGCGAGGAATGGTGGTCGTGGTTACTTATGCCCCCACCGAAGACGAACATCCGTGGAGGGATGCAGGCAAGGCCGATGAGTCAGATGCCTTCTATGACCTCCTGTCACAGGTGCTGGCTAAAGTGGCCCCTCGGGATAGAGTCATCTGAAAACTGAAAAAAAACCCAGCAAGAAGAAAAAAATTATTGCCGTGGTCTTCGCACCTGACGACGATGATTGCTTCTTGGTGTTGCAGTCAAAACGTCGCGAGAATTTCATCGTTTTGAATTTTTATTATTTTATTGTTTCCCTATCTAACGTGGTGGTGACTTTACCGAAAGAACCAAGAATAATTATTTTTGTTGTTTTATATTTTTATTATTTTATTGTTTCCCTATCTAACGTGGTGGTGACTTTACCGAAAGAACCAAGAATAATAATTTTTGTTGTTTTATATTTTTTTTATTTTATTGTTTCCCTATCTAACGTGGTGGTGACTTTACCGAAAGAACCAAGAATAATAATTTTTGTTGTTTTATATTTTTATTATTTTATTGTTTCCCTATCTAACGTGGTGGTGACTTTACCCAAAGAACCAAGAATAATAATTTTTGTTTTATATTTTTATTATTTTATTGTTTCCCTATCTAACGTGGTGGTGACTTTACCAAAAGAACCAAGAATTATAATTTTATTGTTTTATATTTTTATTATTTTATTGTTTCCCTATCTAACGTGGTGGTGACTTTACCGAAAGAACCAAGAATAATAATTTTATTGTTTTATAGTTTTATTATTTTATTGTTTCCCAATCTAACGTGGTGGTGACTTTACTGAAAGAACCAAGAATAATAATTTTATTGTTTTATATTTTTATTATTTCCCTTCTCACATGGTGACTTTACCGAAAGAACCAAGAATAATAATTCGTATTGTTTTATATTTTTATTATTTTATTGTTTCCCTATCTAACGTGGTGATGACTTTACCCAAAGAACCAAGAATAATAATTGTATTGTTTTATATTTGTATTATTTTATTGTTTCCCTATCTAACGTGGTGGTGACTTTACCGAAAGAACCAAGAATAATAATTTTACTGTTTTATATTTTTATTATTTTATTATTTCCCTATCTAACGTCGTGGTGACTTTACCGAAAGAACCAAGAATAATAATTTGATTGTTTTATATTTTTATTATTTTATTGTTTCCCTATCTAACGTGGTGATGACTTTACCGAAAGAACCAAGAATAACAATTGTATTGTTTTATATTTTTATTATTTCCCTTCTCACGTGGTGACTTTACCGAAAGAACCAAGAATAATAATTCGTATTGCTTGATATTTTTATTATTTCACTGTTTCCCTATTCCAACGTGGTGGTTACCTTACCGAAAGAACCAAGAATAATAATAATAATTCGTATTGTTGTATATATTTTTATTATTTCACTGTTTCCCTATTCCAACGTGGTGGTGACCTTACCGAAAGAACCAAGAATATTTAATCCCCTTGCAGTGACGAAAGCTTCAAATCGAAATCTGAAGTCGCTTGTGAGCTAAGGGGCCTGTCCCTTGCTCCCTCGTTCGATGCGGCGATGGGCACAGCTGTCGATCGATCGAGGGGTCGATTTCGAACCCCGCGGCGAGAACGGCACCGCGTTTGCAACCGCTTTGCCGTTACTTATCGCCGATGAAGGACTCGGGAGTGTCGTCCTACCATCTCGTGGAGTCCCTGGCCACGTGATGATATCCTACGAGGCGGCAGTGGGGGGGGGGCGGGGTCGCAGAAAGCCGATGTATTACTAATGAACCCCGATGGTCCGGATCGAAATGAGGGATTTCGACGGGATCATTGTGGGGGCAAGAGTCTGTTACAGGGTATAGGTGCGGTGATCTTTGTCTTTGTGGGGAGCGGTGGTGCAGTGATTAGTGCACTGCCACATGAACCCGGTAACCTGAGTATAATTCCTTCTAACCAAGAAGGCTTCACCAACTTGTCCACCTCCACCACTACCACCCTCACCACCTCCCATCACCTCCGCCATCACAACCACCTCCATCACCTCCACCACCTCCACCACCTCCATCACCTCCACCATCACAATCACCTCCACCACCTCCACCACCTCCATCACCATCGCTTCCACCATCACAACCACCTCCATCACCTCCATCACCTCCATCACCTCAACCACCTCCATCACCTCCATCACCACCACCACCTCCATCACCTCCACCATTACCACCTCCACCACCTGAACCACCACCTCCATTACCTCCACCACCTCAACCACCACCACCTCCATCACCTCAACCACCTCCACCACCATCACCACCTCCACCACCTCCATCACCACCACCTCCACCACCCCCACCACCACCTCCATCACCACCACCACCTCCATCACCTCCACCACCTGAACCACCACCGCCTCCACCACCTCCACCACCCCCACCACCTCCATCACCACCTCCACCACCTCCACCACCCCCCCCCCATCACCACCACCTCCATCACCTCCACCACCTTCACCACCACCTCCACCACACCCCCATCACCACCATCACCTCCATCACCACCACCACCTCAACCACCACTACCCCCCACCACCACCACCTCCATCACCTCCACCATCACAACCACCACCACCACCTCAACCACCTCCACCACTACCACCCTCACCACCTCCATCACCTCCACCACCTCAACCACCACCACCTCCACCACCTGAACCACCACCACCTCCATCACCACCTCCTCCATCACCACCACCTCAACCACCACCACCACCACCACCCCCCTCCCCCGCCCCCCTCCCCCAGGCTATGAGTTGACCTTCACGCTGCTGAATCCAGACCCGAGGCGTCTGGAGGTGTCCTGGGACATGGCGGCCGCGGTCGAGGCTCACCTGAGGCCCTTTCTCGACAAAGTCACTCACCTGGCGGACTTCACCGTCAGCTCACAGGTTCCATCCACTGCTGGACGGGAGAGAGACGAGAGACTCCCCCCTCCCTCCCTCCCTCCCTCCCCCAGACCCTGGGAGATGTTGACTACCTCGCCTGGTTTACAGGAGGTCGTGGGTTCGATCCCAGACCCTGGGAGATGTTGACTACCTCGCCTGGTACGCAGGAGGTCGTGGGTTCGATTACCCTGAGAGATGTTGACTACCTCGCCTGGTATACAGGAGGTCTGTGTCTCTCTCATCATCATCACGGTGACTATGAGATGTTGACTACCTCGCCTGGTACGCAGGAGGTCGTGGGCTCGATTACCCTGAGAGATGTTGACTACCTTGCCTGGTATACGGGAGGTCTGTGTCTCTATCATCATCATCATCGACAAAGTCACTCACCTGGCAGACTTCACCGTCAGCTCACAGGTTCCATCCACTGCTGGACGGGAGAGAGACTCCCCCCTCCCTCCCTCCCCCAGACCCTGGGAGATGTTGACTACCTCGCCTGGTTTACAGGAGGTCGTGGGTTCGATCCCAGACCCTGGGAGATGTTGACTACCTCGCCTGGTACGCAGGAGGTCGTGGGTTCGATTACCCTGAGAGATGTTGACTACCTCGCCTGGTATACAGGAGGTCTGTGTCTCTCTCATCATCATCACGGTGACTATGAGATGTTGACTACCTCGCCTGGTACGCAGGAGGTCGTGGGCTCGATTACCCTGAGAGATGTTGACTACCTTGCCTGGTATACGGGAGGTCTGTGTCTCTATCATCATCATCATCGACAAAGTCACTCACCTGGCAGACTTCACCGTCAGCTCACAGGTTCCATCCACTGCTGGACGGGAGAGAGACTCCCCCCCCTCCCTCCCTCCCCCAGACCCTGGGAGATGTTGACTACCTCGCCTGGTCTACAGGAGGTCGTGGGTTCGATTAGCCTGAGAGATGTTGACTACCTCCCCTGGTCTACAGGAGGTCCCGTGGGATCGATTAGCCTGAGAGATGTTGACTACCTCGCCTGGTCTACAGGAGGTCGTGGGCTCGATTACACTGAGAGATGTTGACTACCTCGCCTGGTACACAGGAGGTCGTGAGTTCGATTAGCCTGAGAGATGTTGACTACCTCGCCTGGTACGCAGGAGGTCGTGGGTTCGATTAGCTTGAGAGATGTTGACTACCTCGCCTGGTCTACAGGAGGTCGTGGGTTCGATTACCCTGTGAGATGTTGACTACCTCGCCTGGTATACAGGAGGTCGTGGGTTCGATTAGCCTGAGAGATGTTGACTACCTCTCCTGGTATACAGGAGGTCGTGGGTTCGATTACCCTGAGAGATGTTGACTACCTCGCCTGGTATACAGGAGGTCTGTGTCTCTCTCATCATCATCACGGTGGCTATGAGATGTTGACTACCTCGCCTGGTACGCAGGAGGTCGTGGGCTCGATTAGCCTGAGAGATGTTGACTACCTCGCCTGGTCTACAGGAGGTCTGTGTCTCTCTCATCATCATCATCATCATCACGGTGGCTATGAGATGTTGACTACCTCGCCTGGTCTACAGGAGGTCGTGGGTTCGATTACTCTGAGAGATGTTGACTACCTCGCCTGGTACACAGGAGGTCGTGGGCTCGATTAGCCTGAGAGATGTTGGCTACCTCGCCTGGTCTACAGGAGGTCCCGTGGGATCGATTAGCCTGAGAGATGTTGACTACCTCGCCTGGTGTACAGGAGGTCGTGGGTTCGATTACCCTGAGAGATGTTGACTACCTCGCCTGGTATACAGGTGGTCGTGGGCTCGATTACCCTGAGAGATGTTGACTACCTCGCCAGGTACGCAGGAGGTCGTGGGTTCTATTACCCTGAGAGATGTTGACTACCTCGCCTGGTACGCAGGAGGTCGTGGGCTCGATTAGCCTGAGAGATGTTGACTACCTCGCCTGGTCTACAGGAGGTCTGTCTCTATCATCATCATCATCATCACGGTGGCTATGAGATGTTGACTACCTCGCCATGTATACAGGAGGTCGTGGGTTCGATCCAGACCCTGAGAGATGTTGACTACCTCGCCTGGTACGCAGGAGGTCGTGGGCTCGATTAGCCTGAGAAATGTTGACTACCTCGCCTGGTCTACAGGAGGTCGTGGGTTCGATTACCCTGAGAGATGTTGACTACCTCGCCTGGTCTACAGGAGGTCGTGGGTTCCATTACTCTGAGAGATGTTGACTACCTCGCCTGGTATACAGGAGGTCGTGGGTTCGATTAGCCTGAGAGATGTTGACTACCTCGCCTGGTCTACAGGAGGTCGTGGGTTCGATTAGCCTGGGAGATGTTGACTACCTCGCCTGGTATACAGGAGGTCGTGGGTTCGATTAGCCTGAGAGATGTTGACTACCTCGCCTGGTATACAGGAGGTCGTGGGTTCGATTAGCCTGGGAGATGTTGACTACCTCGCCTGGTATACAGGAGGTCGTGAGTTCAATTACCCTGAGAGATGTTGACTACCTCGCCTGGTACGCAGGAGGTCGTGGGTTCGATTACCCTGAGAGATGTTGACTACCTCGCCTGGTACGCAGGAGGTCTGTGTCTCTTTCATCATCATCACGGTAACTATGAGATGTTGACTACCTCGCCTGGTATACAGGAGGTCGTGGGTTCTATCCAGACCCTGGGAGAAGTGACACAGTGAGTGATTGAAACAGTGGGTGACACAGTGGGTGAGTGACTCAGTGAGTGACACAGTGGGTGACACAGTGGGTGACACAGTGGGTGACACAGTGAGTGACACAGTGAGTGAGTGACACAGTGGGTGACACAGTGAGTGACACAGTGGGTGACACAGTGGGTGACACAGTGGGTGACACAGTGAGTGACACAGTGAGTGGGTGACACAGTGGGTGACACAGTGAGTGAGTGACACAGTGAGTGAGTGACACAGTGGGTGACACAGTGAGTGACACAGTGAGTGAGTGACACAGTGAGTGACACAGTGGGTGACACAGTGGGTGACACAGTGGGTGCCACAGTGGGTGACACAGTGGGTGACACAGTGGGTGCCACAGTGGGTGACACAGTGAGTGAGTGACACAGTGAGTGACACAGTGGGTGGGTGACACAGTGGGTGACACAGTGGGTGACACAGTGGGTGACTCAGTGAGTGACACAGTGGGTGACTCAGTGAGTAACTCAGTGAGTGAGTGACACAGTGAGTGACTCAGTGGGTGACACAGTGGGTGACATAGTGAGTGACACAGTGAGTGACACAGTGAGTGAGTGACACAGTGAGTGACACAGTGAGTGACACAGTGAGTGACACAGTGGGTGACACAGTGGGTGAGTGACTCAGTGGGTGACACAGTGGGTGACAGTGAGTGACACAGTGGGTGACTCAGTGAGTGACACAGTGAGTGACACAGTGGGTGACACAGTGGGTGACACAGTGAGTGACTCAGTGAGTTCACTCCACAGGTTCTGCACTACGCAGGGCTGGGAGTGCGGCCCAGGTTGCACCGCGAGAGTGGAGCCTTCCTCTTGCCTGAGAGCAGCCTCCCTCACCTCATTAACCCCATGGAGGCCAGGCTGGGTGAGTGGGTGGGTGGGTGAGTGGGTGGGTGGGTGAGTGGGTGAGTGGGTGAGTGAGTGAGTGGGTCAGTGGGTGGGTGGGTGAGTGGGTGGGTGGGTGGGTGAGTGGGTGAGTGGGTGAGTGAGTGAGTGGGTGGGTGGGTGAGTGAGTGAGTGGGTGGGTGGGTCAGTGAGTGGGTGGGTCAGTGGGTGGGTGGGTGAGTGGGTGGGTGGGTGAGTGGGTGAGTGGGTGAGTGAGTGAGTGGGTGGGTGGGTGGGTGAGTGAGTGAGTGGGTGGGTGGGTCAGTGAGTGGGTGGGTCAGTGGGTGGGTGGGTGAGTGGGTGGGTGTGTGGGTGAGTGAGTGGGTGAGTGGGTGGGTCAGTGGGTGGGTGGGTGAGTGGGTGGGTGGGTGAGTGAGTGAGTGGGTGGGTGGGTCAGTGGGTGGGTGGGTGAGTGGGTGGGTGGGTGAGTGAGTGAGTGGGTGGGTGGGTCAGTGGGTGGGTGGGTGAGTGAGTGAGTGGGTGGGTGGGTGAGTGGGTGGGTGGGTGACTGACTGAGTGAGTGAGTGGGTGGGTGGGTGAGTGAGTAAGTGGGTGAGTGGGTGGTTGAGTGAGTGGGTGACTGACTGAGTAAGTGGGTGAGTGAGTGGGTGAGTGAGTGGGTGACTGAGTGAGTGACTGAGTGGGTGAGTGATCATGGTGGTGACGGTGATAGTGATTGTCCTCCCTCTATCCCCCCCCTCCCCCCAGGCTCCCCGGCATCTCCGATGCCCGTGCTGCACTTCCTGCTCTACGTGACTGAGCCCTCATTCACTCCCCTCCACCTCCTCACCACGGGGGGCCGCGTGGCCCCCCACAACGCCTTCCTCATCCCCAGATGGGGAGGCATCATGGTGAGCTGGGGGGTGGTGAGCTGTGTGGTGGTGGTGAGCTGTGTGGTGAGCTGGGGGGTTGTGGTGAGCTGTGTGGTGGTGGTGAGCTGTGTGGTGAGCTGTGTGGTGGTGGTGGTGGTGATGGTGGAGGGTGAGGTGAGGGGGTGGTGGTGGTGGGGGGTGGGGTGAGGGAGTGGTGGTGGTGAGCTGTGGTGAGCTGTGTGGTGGTGGTGAGCTGTGGTGAGCTGTGTGGTGGTGGTGAGCTGTGTGGTGGTGGTGGTGAGCTGTGGTGGTGGTGGTGGTGAGCTGTGTGGTGGTGGTGGTGAGCTGTGTGGTGGTGGTGGTGAGCTGTGGTGGTGGTGGTGGTGAGCTGTGTGGTGGTGGTGGTGGTGAGCTGTGTGGTGGTGGTGAGCTGTGTGGTGGTGAGCTGTGTGGTGGTGGTGAGCTGTGTGGTGGTGAGCTGTGTGGTGGTGGTGAGCTGTGGTGGTGGTGGTGGTGGTGGTGGTGAGCTGTGTGGTGATGATGGTGCTGTGTGGTGGTGGTGGTGAGCTGTGTGGTGGTGGTGGTGAGCTGTGTGGTGGTGGTGGTGAGCTGTGGTGGTGGTGGTGGTGGTGGTGAGCTGTGTGGTGGTGGTGGTGAGCTGTGTGGT